>NC_069505.1:328616718-328916718 GCF_027579735.1 Bombina bombina | reverse complement strand
TGAACTAATGCCCTCTAGTGGTGAAAATGCATTTAGATTAGAGGCAGCCTTCAAGGTCTAAGAAATTAACATATGAACCTCCTAGGTTTAGCTTTCAACTAAGAATACCAAGAGAACAAAGCAAAATTGGTGATAAAAGTAAATTGGAAAGTTGTTTAAAATTACATGCCCTATTTGAAACATGAAAGTTTTTTTGGACTTGACTGTCCCTTTAATAAATGTTTCCATGTTTCCCAATGGATCCCTATGTAAATGTGCTTAAAGGTATTTTTTTTATAACACTTGGCATGTCATAACTTTGCTAATCTTGTAATTAAAATAAAAGGAAATTAAATTACAGTCCCGTAAAAAATCACAATTTTGCCCAAACGCGAGTTCACAAAAGTGTGCTCTCAACTTGTAATCTAGCTCTTAGATGTTGATTCTGATAGAATTCATTAAATGAAATGGAAATCTATTTATACTTTTTAAACGTTACTTTTTAAACAATGAGTACATGTTTTTTAAAGCATTTTATTAAAACTGATTAGTTAAACACCGCAGTTGGAGTACGTTATAGTCTTAGGTTGGAGCGTAAAGAGCCATCGGCAGCTGCCACATGTGGTCAGTGAGCCGAGACACTGAAATTACTCAGCACACCTGAAAGGGCACACTAGAGTGCTATTTCCACTGTGAGTACTTGTTTAATTGGGGTATTTGGAGTTTGGCATTAGAAGTACTGCACTAAGAAAAAACCCTCTCTTTACTTTTTTTGTTTTGCTATGTGTAAATATGTATATACAAACGTATGTGCTTTTACACACATATATGAAGAAAATGTTCTTTGTATTTTTAAAAACACATATCGATCTATCTATCTATTATCTATCTATATATCTATCTATCTATCTATCATTTATCTATCCCTGTATATTTTCATATAGACATATATGTATAGATATATGTTTTACACAAAATCATCAGATATATATAGAAATAAATAAATAGAACATTTTCTTTTTTTGCAAAGAACATTGGAATGTAAAATATTTATAGCTATCTTTGGATTTAGCGAAGTTGGTCTCACACGATGTCGTGTTAGAGAGCTCCACTGAAGTCTGTAGGAAGTTAATCCGGTTGTGATATCAGAAGTCCTGAAGTTAGCGCACATAGGAATTTTTCTAACACGCTAACTTTTTCATTTTAACTTGTCATATGCGCACTAACCTGACCACGTTAAAATGTTATTTTGAGAGCAGTAAGCGGGGGAGCAAAAAATTTAGTTAGCTTGCCACTTCTACATCATAACTTACACACTATAAAATAAACTTTATTGAGGGTCTATAACCATTTTAGATTTTTTTATTATGTGTTTTTTTTAGATATTCAATTCTCTTTCAAATCAGGTACTTGATAATTTGTAGCGGCTAATGGAGCTCAGATTAAGGGGCATATTTAACAATGTGCGAGCGGACATGATACGAAGTAGCGTATCATGTCCGCTGCACATCGATAAATTCCGACAGCATACGCTGTCAGCATTTATCATTGCACCAGCAGTTCTTGTGAACTGCTGGTGCAATGCTGCCCTCTACAGATTTGCGGCTAATTGCCCGCTAGCAGGGGGTGTCAATTTCTGTCGACGTTGATTTCTGTCCACTGCCTCAGAGCAGGCGAACAAGTTATGGAGCAGTGGTCTTTAGCATATGCTGTCGTCATTTATCGATGTGCAGCGTACATGATACGCTACATCATATCATGTCCGCTTACACTATGTTAAATATACCCAATTTAACACATTAATTGATGTTAACAGAATAATTAGAAATGTTACTTTATGTAAACATTTTCACAATGATATGCATTTGATTGAATCTTCCATTGCTAAACAGGGAGCTGGGATTAATCTGCCATTTGACAAGTGTTGTGATTTACTCTCTCTTGAACAGCTAGAACAAGAGGGTAGGACAGAGGTTAGCCAATTGGTAGGAACAAATAGAATTAAGAGTTTAAAAAAACCCTCTTTATTCTATCCTATCCATAGTAGAGGACCTACCCTGGAATTGTTTTTTAACAAAGTGGAAAGGTATCTCACCCAACCTAAATATGAAGACGTCATTGCCCCCTCTAACCTTTCAAGAAAGGATAAACTATTTTTGAGGGAACTTCAAAACAACAATGACCTCGTAATACGCAATGCTGACAATGGGGGTCCATTGTAGTGCTCAACAAGAGTAATTTTGTAGCTGAGTCCCTCAGACAACTAGACAACAGGGATAATTATTATTTATTGAACAGTGACCCTACTGTCCATTATCAAAGAGAGTTGAGGCATCTCCTGGACAGAGGTGGTGACTTGGGGATCTTGGACAAAAATACCATGGAGTATCTCTACGTGGAGAATCCTAGAATGCCTATGTTTCACCATTTGCCTAAGGTCCACAAGTCACTCACTGATGTCCAGGGGAGAGCAATAGTCAGTAGCATAGGCTCTCTCTTTGAGAAGCTCTCTGAATGGTTGGATGAGGTCCCACAGCCTATTGCTAAGAACCTCCCGAGTTATCTTTGCAACAATTAACATGTCCTGAGGCTAGTAAAGGAAATTGGTTGGGATATACAGTCCAGTTGGTTGACAATAGATGCAAGTTCACTTTATTTGTCTATTTAACATAACTTTGGTTTAAAAGCATTGAAATATTTTCTGTCCAACCACACTGATTTTTCTACCTGCTTTCAGGAATATGTTTTGGGGGTTGCAGCTATCTTGTTGACCCATAACTTTTTTAGCTTTGATGGAAAGGTTTATCTGCAAAGATGTGGGATGGCCATGGGAGCAAAATTTGCCCCCTCCTATGCTAACATCTTCATGGGATGGTGGGAGCGGTCCCACATCTTTGCAGATACTAATACCTTTAGAATTAAGATGGCAGGATTATGAACAGTCTGCCCTTGCCTTTGTAAATTGGCTTAATATTAATGAGGTAGGCTTGCGATTCACCCATGAGTTGCATAAAGATACCATTAATTTTTTGGATTTAAGACTTAAGGGATTATCCAACTGTAAAATTGAATCAGGGATGTACTGCAAACCAATCTCTGGTAATACACTGTTGAGTGCCAAGAGTTGCCATCCCAGGCATGTGTCTCATGCAGTGGCTAAGGGGCAGTTCATATGAACAAAATGGAACTGCACGTTTATATGCCAGTATGAAAAAGAAGCGAATGAACTAAGTAGCAGGCTTTTAGAAAGAGGCTACAAGAAATCCGTAGTCAATAGAGCATGACAAGAGGTAGAAAAGCTAGACAGAGGTAACTTACTGTGTGACAAAGATACCATGAATAAGAAGTCGTTTAATGGTGTTACATTTATCACCAATTATAGTGCACAATATAATAAAGTGTGTGAGATAATTTGCAAACACTTCAAGGTACTAGTCGCTGATGACCTACTGGTCCCTACAGTTGAAAAAGGCATAAGATGTGCCTATAGGAAAGTGAAAACATTGGGAAATTCAGTAGCACCATCGGAAGTGATTAAACCCAAACCATCTACTTCCACTTGGTTACAACATAAAGGCATGTTCAAATGTGGTAGATCAAGGTGTAAACCATGCGAACATGTTTTAGTGGGGGTTACATTTAGATCTATGGTAACACAGGAAAATTTTGACATTCGCAGTTGCTTAAATTGCACCTGCAACTTTGTTGTATATCTGATTACATCTTTCAACTATACACATAGGCAAGGCAAGGAGGCCTATTTATCACAGCGTTAACTGAAAATGCACTTAAATTCCGCATCGTAGTTGTTGCAAGATTGATGCGCCGTAGTTATCAAAGCATCAAGATCGAAATAATTAGAATTTTGTGACGCAACATACGATTCGCTGGTCTCAATTCGACGCAGATCGATGCGAATAGTAAACCTGTTGAATTAAAGTGTAATTCTGTGTATTCGCCCTCCTATTCGACGCAATTTGAAGCTGTCAATAAGTTATCAAAAAATGAATAGTTATGCTCCCGTGTTATCCGACGCAGTGTACCTAGTTTTCAATCCGCCATGCTTGAGTTCACGGATGCTATAGAAGTCAATGGGAATCAGAAAACACTGAAATCTTATGTTCTATGCTGCGAGAGAGTGAAGCATATCACCTAATAAAACTCAATTTAAAACATTATTAAATATGTATACTCTTCAAAAATCAAACAATATTATTGTTCCACATTTGGTGCACTAGTAGATATAGGGATAAAAATGAAAAATACATTACTACTGATGGATTATACTACAACTTTGTCTCTCATTACAAATCAAGGGGACAATATTATTTCTACATATTTGGTGCAAAGCTTTGCCCCAAACTTGTCGCTCTAATAGATATAGAGATAAAAATGAAATAAATACACAACATAATATAGCTAACTTCCATGTTTAAGCCATGTAATACAAGTCCCACTCTCCACTTCGCGCCATATTTGACGCAACACTTTTCGCACCAATTATGATGCAAACTCCTAAATAACCCACACACTAGTGAATTTTTCAACCACTTTTGATTGGAATTTACATAATCACATGATCTATGACATCAGCCAATCTGATTCAAATATACATTATAAACTATCACTAACGAATCAAATTGCTCGATACTTCTGTCATTGATCACTCATCAGAACTTGTAAGTGCCATTTGTTACATTGTGTATTATACTTTGAAAGTACGTATATGGGAAATTAGTATTAAAGATAAACATTGATGCTGACATTAGGACACACAGTGTAATATTTTAGACAAGGATTTTAAAATTCGAATTGATGTTTGTTTCAATAAAATCTTAAGCTGATAGCTCAAAGGGATAGCCCACCTAACTTTAAACTGTCATGATTCAGATACAGCAGAAATTAAAATCACCTCTTTACTGTTATAATATGTTCAGTGTATTTCTTCCTTCTCTTGAATTTCTTTTTCAGTAAGAAATGTCATCTTATATGACAGGCCATTTTATAACACCTGTGAAGGGGTGGTTTTTAAAAATAGATTGCAATCAGGAGGGGTAAGAGAGAAACCTGGCCTAGCTCTTAAAGGGACAGGAAACCCCTTGAACTTGACGAACGTTTTTTTGCAGCTTTTTTTTATAAATAAGGAGATCATATTCAGATCCGTGGCCACAATGTTTGGCGATGTTTGGTGAGCGTATTGATGCCCGCAAATGCAACATAGTTGATGCTTTGATAAATAGGCCTCTAAAACTCATCTAGTACAGCACTTTGCGTATTATCATAACAAAAGCACTGATACCTTTTGCCTGGAACATCATTGAAAGAATTCCCACTGTAGGTAGAGGTGGGGATAGGAATAAACGGCTAGGACGCCAAGAAATGTTTTGGATATTTCAGTTAAAAACAATGGTACCAACAGGATTAAACTCTGAATATGATTTAATTAATTTTTGGCAATAGACAGAGTGTCCTATACTTTACCTTTGCTCTTTTGTACATTACTGTATCTCTGTGTATTTACACACATATTTTTTACATATATTTACATATATAATTTTTACATCATATTTTATCTATGGGTTTATATACATACATATTCAATCCATCTATCATAGTTTTTTTTTTAATCTATAATTACACAACATATGGATAATATGTGGAGGTCCGTGTATATAGTATCTGGACCATATCAATACTTTTGTCAGCAAGAATATTTTGTGATAACTTTAGATTTGGTAAAAAACCATGAATACTTTGGTCTTCATATTGGCACCAGCTTTATCAGTTCATCATGGATGCTTTCTTGTGTATATTGTATATTTATATGTATGGTAATAAGCCTCATTAGATTGTATACAATCTGTATGCATAATGATATGAGCGCTTATATATCAACTTAGATATTTTTAGTTATATAGTAGCGAATGGAATCGTTAACTTGCAGAGGGACTATTGTTAAGTAGACAAGCGCCGCTGTTTTTGGTGGATTATGTTGGATATATAAAATATTATAATTTAACATCCAGTCTTCTCTGCGAGATTACAATTATGCATTCACTGTTTAAATTACATGCCTCTTTTCTATTTTGCACACTAATCATTTTTCAGCATGATTGATGGTTTCATTTTATATATGTATTGTATTTTTTGTTTGCATGCATGCAGGATGTATCTATATGTTTCCAGCATGACTCTATGTTCATCCTAGATAGCACTGGAACTATGTAACATTGTTAGAGGGTGTGTTTATGCAAATTTTAATTTGTTAATTAACCAATGAATGTTTTTGTATGTATTTAAATAGGTGCAGTGTGCCAGATAGTTCAGGCTATGATTACGGCTTTCGCCGAAATGCGTAAGCCTATCTGATACACTACACCCTCTTTGTTGTACCATGGACTCTGAGGTCCTATTTTAACCTGTGGAAATAAATAAGCTTTTATTTTGTACACGGACCGATCGCTCTTGTTCTTTGTTGAAGTCTACAAATATGCCCAGTCTGATGAAGGGGTGAGATCCCGAAACGTTACTATATTTTTGTACAAATCCATTGAGTGCATGTATATATATATACTTTATTGGACATATTTAACACAGTTCATATGTCAGCTGCTGATTTACTGTTTGTGATGAGTTAGCAACTGTTAAATAAAAAGGGAACAACTGGAAATAAAGGGGGATGGCTGAGCATATGATAAGACCCAAAGAGATGTGGAAAACCTGTTTACACAATTCTAGGCAGAAGTCAGGGAAGTTTAGTGTATTTCTCTATGGTTTGTAGAGCATTGCAGGGAATTTAAAGGGACAAAAAAAAATAATAGTCTATCATGATTCAAAAAACTGTCCCATTTGCTGAGAATGTGCAAGATATCATAGTGTGCACATGTATAAACCTGTGATTTGCTGATAGCTGTCACATGATACAAGAGGCAGGTAAAAAGAAAGGAAATTTTGATATTTGTCAAACAAATATATAAAATGTTTCGATACATGTAATAAAATAACGCTTTCTTTATTTATTTGACACTCTTTTTATGAAATTCTGCTGAAAATGTACCCTGCTGACTTCTCAATGCTTACCATGAAACATGATTCTCCCTAATTGGCTTTAACGAATAACAGCTGCAAAGTAATTCACTTTATACTAACTTAATGACTGTGGCTAGCCTTTTTCGTTTGCAGACTCATGCCCAGATTGACTCCTCCAAACAAGGCATGTGGTGGACGGAGTTTGAATACTGAAAACAATTGCAGTAAACAAGACATTTTGTTTTAAAAATGTTTATACTTGGCTGATATGTTATTTAAAGGGATACTTAAGTCAAAATAAACAGTTTTGATTCAGGTAGATCATGTAGTTTTAAGACACTTTCCAATTTACTTCAATTATCAAATTTTGCATGTTCTTGTTATAGACACACTTTCTGGGGAACAAGATTAATATTGAGCATGTGCGCAAGTTCACAGGGTATACGTATACTAGTCTATGATTGGCTGATGTCTGTCACATGATACAGGGGGCTGGAAAATGGGAGAAAAAGTAAAATGTGTCAAAAGAAATTCTACTGCTTATTTGAAATTCAGAGTAGGTGTTAAATCATTTTCTTATTTTATGTTAATTTTGCAATTCTACTGCAATGAGAGGTCTTTTAATAGCAAGACAACAGAAATAGCGTGTAATTACAGGGTGTTTTACTGTCCTTTTAACCACTAGACTACTAAAGAGATCCTAACCCTATATGCTACATTGATTTTGCCTGATTCTAAAATCGGTCTTTCTAGTACTGTTTGGATTGCAAAAGTTTTGGAGCCAAGAATAGTCTGCACCCGCACATATGAATGGATTAAAAGTAAGTATGGTCACATTTTGTGAGCGTCCCAGCAGTGAAACAGTTAATAAAGGAATCATACCTTGCAGTCTGCATTGTGTAGAGTTTGTTAACTGCAGGGTACAGGTCCCTAATTAACTGTTTAACTGATGTGGCCTTAGAGGGAACACTTGTTACAGTGTAATTCTGCTCACATAAAATATTTATAAAATAGATGTCCGATATACTAAACTAAATTATATATTCAACTATTTAGTCTGCCAATTTTCCTTTCATTAGCAATTAATAATTCCCTTACTATGCTAGTTTCTGTTTAATGTATCTTTTCTAAATCATCAAGGGTTACATACACATTGTCATTTTTTTAGCTTTTCAAACTTCTCTTTATTAACATGTTAAACCATACAGAGTAAAAAAAAAATGTTAAAATTAAAGTTTAATAAAAAAAATATGACATAATAGTTATTTATTTTTGCATTCAGTTATGTTTTTAATTTACTATTTCCAACTATAAACACATAAAGGGTTAACAGTTTAATAACACTTTCATATTTCTGGGGGGGGGGATTTATTTGGTTGATATATGTGAACTATTGAGCTTATATCACATGTCTAGCTATATGTAAAGGGATTTTGAATACCTTTTGAAACATTTACAGTGTATTTTACTGACAGCTCCTTGTTGAACAGTCAATGACAGATGTAACTATAGGGATCTTCGTAATCAGTGCATAGGGAGTAGTGGGTAATCCATAGAATCTTGACTTGAAGCTGTCTTGTTAAATATGGATTGAGTTTAAGGGACATGAAACCCAAAATGTTCTTTAACGATTTGACTGTAATTTTAATCAACTTTCCAATTTACGTCTATTACCTAATTTGTTTTGTTTGCTTGGTATCATTTACCCACCAATCAGCAAGCGCTACCCAGGCACTGAACCAAAGATGGGCCGGCTCATAAGCTTACATTTCTGCTTTTTTAAGTAAAGATACCAAGATAACAAAGAAAAAATAATAATAGGAGTAAATTAGAAAGTTGATTAAAATTGCATGCTCTATCTGAATCGTGAAAGAAAAAAAATTGGGTTCCTTATACCTTTAAAACAACAAATATTACCTTTCTGATTACAGTACTGTAATCTTTTTGAAGGTACTATGTATAGAAAAGTATTACAATTATATAAAACTAACTTTAGGTTGCATATATAAGCTGTATTATGATGTGAAAATTGCCTAAATGACATATGTTTACAATTGGTTCCTTCCCCTCTCCAAACTGTCCCATTTTAAAAATGCCAATATTCCAAAACTATTCCAAATCCAAACTGTTTCCAGCCTTAATTTGGATAAAGGGTTTTTATACCTGTATTGTTTTGGATAATCACTAAAATAACTGTTTTTGCTCCTTGAGTTCCCCCAGCTATAATTAGCATTTTAATACATGACTATTAGGATTTATGTGTAGAGAGCAATAACACAAGGAGGTCTGTTTTTACAACAAGCCTAGCCTTTTTAAATGGGTGTGTACTTGAGAGCTATAGATGAAAGTTTTAATTAGCAAAAAAAGCAATAAATATATAAAAGTAAACATGTAGGAACAATTACCCATATATATAATACTCTACAACAAAAATGAGAGGCAATAAAGTGATGGTAAACAATGTATTTCTCAAAGGCGTCATTATAAAATATAAAGTTAAAGAACATTTTTTTTTTTCAATTACTCAGTCCAAACACTTATATTTTACCTCATTTTTCATCTGTCATCTGCGCTCCAAAATCGGCCCCGCCACCACTCCTAAACGAACTTAGCTACCTCGCTGTTTTCAATGAGCAACTGCATCCGAAAAACATGAATGCGCACAACTGCTCTAGTCCTGTAACCCCCATGATGTCAGCGGCGCTCGTTCATGTATTTATCCACACATCCATGCTACTTTCAGGGGGAATAACATAGTGATGCTATTGTAAACACATAGGGGCCTATTTATGAAATGTCTGTCCGACATGATTCGATCAGCGGATCATGTCCGACAGACATCGCTGAATGCGGAGAGCAATACGCTCTCCGCATTCAGCATTGCACCAGCAGCTCTTGTGAACTGCTGGTGCAACGCCACCCCCTGCAGTATCGCGGTCAATCAGCCGCTAGCAGGGGGTGTCAATCAACCCAATTGTATTTGATTGCTTTGATTTCCCGCAATTTATGTTCGCCTCCTCAGAGCAGGCGGACAGGTTATGGAGCAGCGGTCTTTAGACCGCAGCTTCATAACTGGTGTTTCTGGCGAGTCTGAAGGCTCGCCAGAAACACGGCCCTTCATGCTCCATACGAAGCTTGATAAATGGGCCCCTGAATCTTAGATACGGTTATGATTCAGTGTTTACTTGGAAGTAAAAAAATTAGAAGATGCGCTTTCTAAAAATTACACAGGAGCGCACATCGAGTGATGTTTGTAACTGTGCTGTCAGTAGATCAACCTACCATGAACGTCACAGAATAGAATAATGGAGATTCTAAGTGGGAGTAGGGAAAGCTGTAGATGGACAGGTAATAAAATTCAATATATAAAATAAAACAAATATTTTTAACAAATAAATGATGTGATTAACATCTAAAAATGAAAGTGAATGCAAACCTATAATATAGATTAGTGATCGTTTGGCATCACTTTAAGGGGGAAAATATAGTACAGTGTCCCTTTAAAAATCCATAAGCGGAATCTTGGCATTAGATTGGAGAACAGCAGATAGAACGGACAAACAATTCTAAGTATCAGCTGATAGATTTTGCTCTTCAAATGGGTAATTTTAAAAGTGACATTTAATTAGCCCCTTTTTCAAAAAAAGGTTTAAATAGGGTGTCTATTCTGCAACTTTTTAATTACTATTTTTTTTTTAATATTATTTTTATTACAAACAGATTTAATTGTAGTTAAGCTGACTTTCTGGTTGTGCTTAAAGGGACAGTCTACACCATAATTTTTATTGTTTTAAAAGATAGATAATCCCTTTATTACCCATTCCCCAGTTTTGCATAACTAACACAGTTATATTAATATACTTTTAACCTCTGTGATTATCTTGTATCTAAGTCTCTGCAAACTGCCCGTTTATTTCAGTTCTTTTGACAGACTTGCAGTTTAGCCAATCAGTGCCTGCTCCCAGATAACTTCACGTGCATGAGCACAGTGTTATCTATATGAAATACATGAACACCCTCTAGTGGTGAAAAACTGTTAAAATGCATTCTGAAAAGAGGCAGCCTTCAAGGTCTAAGAAATTAGCATATGAACCTCCTAGGTTAAGCTTTCAACTAAGAATACCAAGAGAACAAAGCAAAATTGGTGATAAAAGTAAATTGGAAAATTGTTTAAAATTACATGCTCTATCTGAATCATGAAAGTTTATTTTGGCCTAGACTGTCCCTTTAAGGGTATATTAAACAAAAAAACAAAAAAAAAAAACATAATTTATATAAAACACAAGAGCAATATGGAAACACATTAAAATAATTTTGCATTTCTGCTGTTAATACTGTTCAACAAAATATTAAAAGTAACAAGAAATTTTCAGTTCATGTGTAGAGAGTTTGCTCACTGGCTAATAAAGACAACTCCCACATCTATCTATATGTGCCCCTCCTTGCAGTCATACTTGAGCAAGTTCTCTAATCTCCCAGGTTCAATCATTGACCAAACCCGACAGTAACCACCTATTCTTCTCTTATAATCTCCAATCTTAATTATTGCATATATAGATTAATGTGTCTCTCTCCTTCTCTACTCTCTCCTCTCTAAATCAACTTACATGTTTCTGCTGATGTGATTCCAACTACTCACCATTCCATATGCTTCACTTTGTGGCTTCACTTGAGTTTGTACGTCTAGTACAATAAAGCTAAAAATATTTTCATTATACTATGGCACCATTAACAGTGACACATTCATTATTTCTCAACTTTAATTTATTGTAATTTATCTCTGCACCACACACCCTCTATAGATTTGTGAGGTCCTTATCTTTAAAAAGTGTTTTGGTGAAACATTTGCCCCACTAGAATTGGGAAGGTTTGGTATAGCCTTCCCTGTGCTATTTTCCACAAATTGCCTCCTGATCCTGGGGAGTGGAATCATTTGAGCCCTGCTATCCACCTGTGGGTTATTACATCGCATCCGGGTATTGCCTGTGTTCAGCTAGCTGGTCTGCTGTCTAGAAAACCAGCCTGCTCCTATTGGCACAAGAGAGTGCCTTCATACCATGTGAGTACCCTGTGTCTCTTGTGTGTAGATTTGAAGCTGGTTTCACACATACAGCGCCTCTTTCCTTTCCTGTGTTTTTTTTATAGAATTGCCCCACTAGAATGCCTACTAGTATGCCAGTTATCACCATGGTATTGGTGATAACATGTCCCAATAGATACCTGTTCCTGAAGATGTTTCTGACTTACAGTCAATATTGTTTGTGCTTGCCGTAGGTGGAAGATGTATCGGTCATTATTTAAAGGAACATTAAAATAAAAATGAAACTAAATGTAGCCACTAATCAGCAAGTGCTAGCCAGGGTCCTAACCCAAAAAATGGCCCGACTCCTAAGCTTACATTCCTACTTTTTAAAATAAAGATACCATGGGAACGAAAAAAAATTGATAATAGGAGTAAATTAGAAAGTTGCTTAAAGGGACAGTCAACACCAGAATTTTTGTAGTTTAAAAAGATAGATAATCCCTTTATTACCCATTCCCCAGTTTTGCAAAACCAACACTGTTATATTAATACACTTTTTACTTCTGTGACTAACTTGTATCTAAGCATCTTCTGACCGCCCCTAATCACATGACTTTTAGTTATTATCTATTGACTTGCATTTTAGCCAATTAGTGCAGTGTCTGCCACTAGCCACGGGCGTGATCACAATGCTATCTATATGGCCTACATGAGCTTGCTCTCCCCTGCTGTGAAAAGTAAATAAAATAGAGGCAGTCTTCAAGGGCTTCTAAATTATCATATGTGCCTTCCTAGGTTTGCTTTCAACTAGAATACCAAGAGAACAAAGCAAAATTGTTGATAAAAGTAAATTGGAAAGTTGTTTAAAATTACATGCCCTATTTGAAAAATTAAAGGTTTTTTTGGACTTGACTGTCCCTTTAAAATTGCATGCTCTGTCCGAATCATGAAAGAAAAAAATTAGGTTTTAATATCCCTTTAAGGTTCAGTGGACATCATTAACCGAAGGGGTTAACCTGCCGATATGAAGTCATGCTAGCCCTTCCTACTCTACTCTAAATCCATGTCAATATCATCCAGGTTTTTGTGTTTATAGTCCAGAATTTATAAATATATGTGTCATTTTCCTAGTTATGTAACATTTTTATTCACCGTTGGTAAAGAAAAGCTATGGATCTAGGAATATGTGAAATGTTGTATTAAAATAGAATATTATCTTATGGTGCCACATTATACACATTGAAATCTTGTTTAATTATTTCCATTCACTCATTTAATTCTTCATACTGTTTAATGTTTTAACACTTATATCAGAGAGCTGTCAAAAGCATTGGTTCGGTATTACTCCCACTGTAATACACTAGCATCAGCTACCCTGGCTTTGCTTGAATGGTTTCAGCTTGGTATCATAATTTAGCTTAGCAAAAAACCTTTTTTCTTTCCAGTTTTCCAGATCTTCTCTTAATATGTCATTAGGTTTGCAGCACATCATTTGTGTTCCGTAGTGTTCACTTTGTAATGTGTTTCCAAGAATAGTTAAAAGGACATGAAACCCAAAGTTTTCCTTTCAGGATTCAGACATAACATATCATTTTAAAAAAGTTTCCAATTTACTTATATTATTAAATTTGATTAGTTCTCATGTTATTCTTTGTTGAAGTGATATCTAGATAGGTAGTGTGCTCCTATCTGAGACACTACATGACAGGAAATCGTGCTGACATCTAGTGCTCTTGCTAATATATAACGTTGCAAATCTGCTGCCGTATAGTGCTGCAGATGTGCACTCTCCCGATCTTACCTTCCTGCTTTTTAACAAAGGATAACAAGAAAATTAAGACAATTTGATAATAGAAGTAAATTGGAAAGTTGTTTAAAATTGTATGTTCTATTTTAATCATGAAAGAAAACAATTGGGTTGTTTGTCCCTTTAAGGTTTGTGCCTATGAATTTTGAAATAATCTTTTAAAGTGAAAATATTACCATAACTTCAACATTATAAATTGTGCCCAAATGAAGTTAATGGTTATCTTTAGAATTAAAAGGACAGTAAGCAGCTGGTAATAACACCCTTCTGCAGTCATCCAATTGATTAACAGATCAGCAGAGTCTGAACTATAGTAGAACAGGTTAACATCTGGTTTGCTGCCATTGTTTTTCAATGATAAAACTCCACCCACTATTTTCCTTATTTTGAGGAGCCAATTTGGGTTACAGTGTTACTGTCATTGTGTTAATATAAATTCCATTGTTTGGTTTCAGCAGAACATATAAACTAACAATCTGCAAATCATCGAGAAATATGTGGCAAGGCTAAGCTTGTGTGCTCTTCCAGTTTTCAAGACTGGAAAATTCAAGCTTAAAGGGAAAGTCTAGTCAAATTTAAACTTTCATGATTCAGATAGGGCATGCAATTTTAAACAACTTTCCAATTTACTTTTATCATCAAATTTGCTTTGTTTACTTGATACATACTTCTATATTTTGGATTATCCCACTTAAAGTGAAAGTAAATCCTAGCGTTTTACAAACGCTAGGATTTACTATTGAAACAAATATATATAGTATAAGATACTTCATGTAGAAAGCTCCTTTATTTGATTCAATCGTAGCTCCTACAGCAGCACATGGCTAAAAAAAATTGGCTAAGAGGTGACATTTTCACCTCTTAACCAATAGCCATGCGGTAAATCCGGCTCCCATGGGCACCAAGCCGTATTTACCGTACGGCTATTGGCTAAGAGGTGAAAACGTCACCTCTTAGCCAAATTTTTTTTTAGCCGTGGGCTGCTGTAGGAGCTAAGAGTGGCGATCGGTTGAATCAAATAAAGGAGCTTTCTACATGAAGTACCTTATACTTCATGAATGAAAGTGCCCTTTATTTGTTTCAATAGTAAATCCTAGCGTTTGTACAACGCTAGGATTTACTTTCACTTTAATTGAGACTGATGTCCGTGTATTTTAATGTGACTGGGGACGCCCAGTCTACGTGTTATTAATTTATGCATCCTTCTATTTATACTTTTGGTCTTATATGCAATAAAACTGTTTAATTTTTTGCTTCCTAAAACTTTTTCTGTGAATATTTATTTTATAAATGCAGGGATACTTATTTTATATATATATATATCTATATATATATATATATATATATATATATATATATATATATATATATATATATATATATATATTGTATATACATATATATATATATATATATATATTGTATATACACACATACAAAAAAAAATTCTAACACCTGAAACCACATATCTTTGAGCCTTTATAACATCTATTTTTATTAGATGGTGTTATTATGAGTGTAACTGTAGTTTGTAATCTATTTTTGTGTTTTGTGCAACTTTTTAGTTTTGCAAAACAGTTAACCAGAGCTCTGAACGCACTGAAATCATTCTAGTGTAAATCCTGATTGCACTCAATCAATCACATTTGCTGTAAACTCATAATACCAGCGGTAAATCCGACGAGTGCAAACACCTGCGATAAACCACTTATTGCTTGCAAGCAAAGTTTGTGCTCCACTTGTAATCTGGCCCATTACTTTTTTAAGTTATATTTATTTTCTATTTCTCAAGTTTGTGAGTTGATGGCCCTAAAATGTTCCCTATTTTAACTTATTGTTATTCTGCAGCAAGTTTGACTCATACATTTTCCACCCAAATTGGCTGATCCATTACTTTCCGAATGCTAAAACTTAACACATTTTTTCAACATATAAACTACCAATAAAACTTTTTAAAAAAATCAGTTTGCATATTATTCTGATACTAATATTTGTTTTGAATAAACCATTCTTTCAAGAATTTATTTAGTGGTTAAAGACATTAAATACTAAATTAATGCTAGGTAGAATAATGCATTTATTGAAACGATTAGTCTGAGAATAACATGTAGATGTATTTTTTTTTTTAAAGTTTCATTAGTTGTTTAAATATCGATAAAATAAGTGTAAAGTTTTAGTGTCTACAAAACAGTGGGGGCTGCCATGTTGTAACTTAGGTTACCTTCTCTGTTGTGACCAATTAGGGACAGTTATAAATAGGTGACTAGAGTGTGCAGCCAATAGCTGTGTGGAATATAACAATGTTCTGCACTTCCATTTCTAACAGCAACTACATATCTCACAATTTCAGAATGGAATTACAGGAAAAGGGGATAAAATAAATAATGAAAGTATATTGCAGTGTTTTTTTGATATACGATTCATCCTTTTATATTACCATCTCAAAGTGTTTAATGTGCCTTTAATGTCCCTTTATTTTTTGCTCCTTTGAGAGCATAATTATACACAAATATGAAAGCAAAGATCATAGCTCCAAGTCCACCGTATTTAACAAATGTTCTACAAGCAAAGAGTTCTGTTGCACATTACATTTTAAACCCATTTTTATAACTTTGAAAAAACATTAGTTTTTTAGCAGGCTTAGCAATTAAAGGGACATCAAATCCCAAAGTTTTCTTTCATAATTCAGATAGAGTATGCACTTTAAAATAAAATCAATACATAGATTCTAATTTAAATCTATTACCAAATTTACTTCTTTTGCTTGTTATCCTTGGTATTTTTGAAAAGCAAGTAGGTAGGTTTAGGAGTGTGCCTGTATCTAAAGCAATCATTTTGCAAGATGTTTTTTAACATTTTAACAATGTTATTATTACAATCAGGTATTTGTAGAGCTCCAACAGATTCTGATGCTCAACAATGTTGTACAATTGCAAGAGCACTTGTCTCTGGATGTGCACACTGCCTACCTAAGTATCCTCTTCAACAAGGAGTTGAGCACCAAATAATTTGGATAAGTGAATTAAATTGGAAACTTTTTTAAAATATATATGCTCTAGTCTATCTACTATATAGCAGAAGAAAACTGTGGCTTTCAGATGTTTTAGACAGTTGGATTGCTAAGATAGGCATCTATATATCTAGTTAATGCTATCTGTTAAATACATGTGTAAATTAAATGCATGAACACATTCTCCAAATTCAGATTTGTTTATTATACAGTATTATTTTACTTGTGAATATATTTAACTGTGGTGTGGATCATTACAATATTCATTTTAGATTTGTGCTAATTAGGAATGATTTGCACAAATCAGTTTCAGTTGTCACTGTCTTTGACACTCAATGGATTTTTAATTTATTTCAGCCTCGTCGTTAACTTAGGAATGATGAACATTATAGAGACAACTCTGACATGTGAATAAGACTATAGTAAGGATTTAACAAAATAGTTTAATAATATTGTAACTTGAAGAATGTCAGGAAACTAATATTCCAGTATAACCTATTAAAAACTTCTGTTCATATCTATAAGTCAAATGGTCCTGTATTTTAAGGATCCTGTTGACATGTATACACTTTCAGATGACCTATAATTCTCTCTTTTCTTAGTCCACAGACAATTAAAGAGAATTTAAAACACATTATACTCGCAAAACATTTCTCTTATCTTGTTATAGAAGAACATTGCAGCCAAGTCTAAACATTTATAAAATAATTAGCATCTTGTTTGCAGTAAAAAAAAATTTCAATAGACAAACTTCGCCACTTCAAGGAGCCAATCTGGGCTTGCATCTACAGCTGACGAGGTTAGCCACGGTCTTATAGATTGTACAGAGTAGTTAAAAAAGGCAGGCAAAGGGCTTTAACATTGAGTTACATACATATGTCTAAATATGTATGTATGTACTGTATATGAATATGAATATGTTTATACTGTATATGTGTACATATGTATCTATCTTTTTATATGTGTATATACTGTATGTATTTACAGACATATATACACATATAAACACACAAATTCATATATGTGCATTGGAACCCTTTGCAGTTCAGTAGAGGAAAACATGAAACAATATATTTATGCAATATTATAAGTTTACAATATTTATATTAAAAGTTTTAACTATGTATTTACTGTAAATATTTCCCATTCCCATGTTCTACACATAAGAGAATATGTTCTAAGTATTTATAAATATATATTCATATATATATATATATATACCTGTATATAATCATGTGTATATATAGGTACAGATATATATTGTACCGAAAAAAATCATATATATATATATATATATATATATATATATATATATAAATATGTATTTATAAATAAATAGAACATATTCTGCTATGTGTAGAACATTTGAATGTGAAATGTTCATATTTTCATATCAGGTTACAGACATGAGAATATGTGATCATGTTTGCGCGCTTTTGCTCTATGGACTTCTATGGGAGACTAGGTTATATTGCACAGAATATTCTAAGTTCGGCTTTTTGCACTTGTCGGGTTAGAGCTTGAGTGAAAACAGTTTACTTCCAATGCAACGCGTACAAAAAGCTTACTTCTAGCGCAGTTAACGCTTGTGCGGGAGCGTTAAAAAGTGCTCCATCTGTAATCTGGCCCTAAATTTAGGTTGCCACTTAACCCATGTTTCCCTGGACAGTTGTGAGTTACACAAGTTCCAGGGTGTTTCATGTTACTACCTACACACCCTGCAGTATGTTTCACTCTATAACTGTCCTGGAAACATGGCTAAAGTGCCAACCGTAACAATATACATTGCTCTGTAATTATGGGTGCTGCCATTTTGGATTATTAATATATACAGTATATATATATATATATATATATATATATATATATATATATATAATGTCAAGAGTTAGGAACCAGCACTCACAATGTCACCAACCTCTTGGGTGCACTTCCAATCAAATCAATAGATCAACAGGTAAAGAAGGCACTCGCCATTTTTCAATACATTTTTTAATTAAACGGTAAAGGTTTTCGTGGTCTCCCCTGTCCTCAGACCACTTAAACACATATGCACAAACTCATTATTTATTACCCTTTATCTCCATCGTGACAGGATATCGTCAGTCTCCACAGCGTCCATGAAGCGCAACTGCGCATGTGCAAACAGCGTTATGGGAAACCGACTAGGACAAATCTAAAACCGCAAAATGGAAAAACATGGTAAATTACACACCCGTTTACACAGATTGAAATCGAACGGTATATTGATAATGAACACACCAATAACCTAGGCACAGTATCACAATCTATAGACCGCTGCTCCATAACCCTGTCCGTCTGCTCTGATGAGGCGGACAGGAATCGCCACAATTCAACCCGATCGAGTTGATTTACACCTCCCTACTGGCGGCCCATTGGCCGTGAGTCTGCAGGGGGCGGAGTTGCACCAGCAGCTCTTGTGAGCTGCTGGTTCAATGCTGAATATGGAGAGCAAATTGCTCTCCGCATTCAACGATGTCTGTCGGAACCTGATCCGCACTGTCGGATCAGGTCCGACAGACATTTGATAATTTGGCCTCATAGTCCTATATACATACCCACAATATAGCAATGTTACCCCCTATGAACAGCCTGTCAGTGATGCAACCCCTTAGCCATTAGTACACCATAACTCAGACACATGCATTTAAGTGGCTATTGAGTGCTAACTACCCTCTATGCTACTAGTCATCATCCCAAAACCCTAATATTCCAATGGAGTGTGATATTAAACTTACCTACTACTACTACCTCATACAAACTATAACATTTCCCACTACTAAATGGGGTATACACAATATGTCAGCTAAATCACATTGGCTACACTTATATGGACTACACTCAGTTAACCATCCTCTCCAGGACCACAACCGACCACTACAAAAAACATTGGTAATCCAAATGCACATTCAGTCCCTTTGGATACATAGTATCCAAATTGAAAATCCACTGGGACTCCCTTTGTAGTAGTCGTTTGGCCTTGTCACCCCCTCTGGTACATCTAGGGATATGATCAATTATGATGTACCGCAAATCAGAAACACCATGCTTGTTAGTACAAAAATGCCTAGCTACCGGTTGGTCAGAATCGCCCAACCTGATGGCCTTACAGATTGCCGACTGGTGGTTTGCCATTCTAGTCCTAAGGTCATCTTGGGTCTTGCCAACATAAAACCTGCCCCAATGACAGTGAAGCAGGTAGACAATAAATGTGGTGGTACAAGTGACCCTATGCTGTATGTAAAATTTCTTATTGGACCAGGAATGTATGAACACATTACTCTGTGTCAAGCCACTGCAGGTAGTGCATCTACTGCACCACAAGTAACCCTTTTTGGTGGTACTCAACCAAGATGTTGGCATATAGCTATCACAATTATCCGGTCTCAACAACATGTCTTTCAGTGACCTTCCTCTCTTGAATCCCACCATTGGTGTTTCCATCGTGGCAAATGGTAAGGAATTATCACTGGATAAAATGTCCCAATGTTCCTTCAGAATTTTTGAAAAATGTAATTTTTCAGGAGAGAATGTAGTGGTAAAAATCATTTTTTGGCTAGTTGTTCCTTTGTCCACCTTCTTCAATGCTTGCTCCTGGGTCCTAGTCATTATCTATGACCCGTATGCACACCCTGCAACGGAATGCTTGTGGGTCAATACTTTTATCACCCAAGACCTAGGAAGAAATACCATCTGAAACATAGAGTAACATGTACAAAAAATTATATAGTTTATTTGTTGCAATGTCCATGTAGTTTATTCTATGTTGGAAAAACCAGTGACAACCTGAGGACCCGCATGGACAATCATACGATTGCGATACACACAGCTCTAAAGACTAAGGAAACGGATGAGCCAGTAGCTCGTCACTTTCTACAGTGTGGCCATAATGTTGCAGACTTAAGATACACTATAATTGACCATGTACCCCCCCACACTACAAAGAGAGGCTAGATGAACATATGAATTGGACACATTAAAGGGCCATAATACCCAATGGTTTAAACACTTGAAAGTGATGCAGTATAGCTGTAAAAAGCTGACTAGAAAATATCTCCTGAACATTTCTATGTAAAAAAGAAAGATATTTTACCTCAAAAGTTTCTCAGTAGCCACCTCCCATTGTAAAGGATTTCAAAGCAGCATATTAGTATGTCTGTCCTGGGACAGCTTAGGGGATGAGCCTTGTGCACTCTCATATTATTTCCCTATTCAGCTTACTATGAAATCTCATGAGAGTTAACTCAAATCTCATGAGATCACAGTAAAAGAGTTAATGACCTCAGCACTGCTGATGCTGATTGGCTGCTGTTCATTTCTTCATTTTTTTTCTTTTTTTACCTGCAGCTGGGAGCAGCTGAGTATAACTTTTTACACAGAACTAACTCTGCTGAGCTGAGGAAATTGTGTGGTAAAATATCTTCCTTTTTTACATAGAGATGCTCAGGTGATATTTTCTTGTCAGCTTTTTACAGTTATACTGCATCAGTTTCAAGTGATTTAGCATATGAGTATTATGTCCCTTTAAGTCCCAAGGGTCTCAACACTAAAATAGAATAGCACAGTTTCCTCTAATATTTTGCCTAGGTTGTATATGCATTAGTATATTGTATATGCATTGAGCAAATTAGATAATAGAAATAAATTGGAATGTTGTTTAAAATCATGAAAGAAAAAATGTGAGTTTAATGTCCCTTTAAGCTTCCTAGTTACTGTTTAGTATAGTAGGATTAATGCTTGTATAGGCTGTCACGTATTTGAAATTCACCTTTGGTTTGTTTTTAGGCATTTTTGTATAAAATATATATTTTTTAATAAATATATATTTAAAAATAAATATATATATATTCGGGTTTAGCAATTTAGGTCTAGCTTGGTGTCAGGTTAGCGCGTGAGCAAAAATTCGTTTTTTGTGTGTGTTTGTTTTTTATAGTGCACTCCTTTAAAGTCTACTGATCGCGATATCTGAAGTCCTGAAGTTAGTGCGCATCGTGTTTTGCTTGTGCACAAACATTTTACTTTCAACTTGTAATACAAGTGATAACCTGTCCGTGTTAAACGTTTACTCCCAGCTGTACTTGCTCACAAGAAAGTGGTAAATAGCTTGCCACTTGTAATCTGGCCTATTTTTGGAGATTTAAAATGGACAGAGGGATTTTCCTTAAAGGGATAGTAAACCCATTTTTTTTTTCGTGATTCAGATAGAGCATGTCATTTTAAGCAACTTTCTAATTTACTCCTCCTATCAATTTTTCTTCCTGCTCTTGGTATCTTTATTTGAAAAGCAGAAATGTATGTTTAAGAGCCGGACCATTTTTGGTTCAGACCTGGGTTGCACTTGCTGATTGGTTAGTTACATTAAGCCACGAATTAGCAAGTGCCACCCAGGTTCTGAAAACATACATTTTTGCATTTTAAATAAAGATACAAAGAGAAGGAGAAAATTTGATAATAGGAGTAAATTAGAAAGTTGCATGCTCTATCTGAATCATGAAAGAAAAAAATTGGGTTTATTATTATCCCTTTAAAAAGAGACGTGCTTTTTTGTAGAAAATGTCTAAAAATTCTATCAAGCTATTAACATACATATATGTTAAATAATGTAGAATTATACATATATGTAAAAGAAAGTAAGAATTCTCTTCAGAATTATTATTGTTTTTCATGTAAATACTTTTCTACACATTTCACAAAAGTTTATAGATTTGTATAGTTTAGAATTTTAAGATATACGTTGTGCAGGTGAATTGTATATTCCTTATCAAATTGGTTTTCTAAAATCAACAACAACAACAACAATAGCTCAGAAATGTGCCCCTCCCCCCTTTATACAGAGGATTTCCAATTTCTTCATTTTAAACCATATACTCAGGATAAATTGGTGACCTTCAAAAAACGTAACACAAAGAATCCTTTTAGATAAGAAAAAAACATTAAAAAGGGTTTTATGACCTTTACTTTCAAAACCTCATATTCTGCTTTCACACCTCTCAGTACAATGCCACAATTTTCTGAATGGAACCTTAAAGGAGACATAGCTCTAAAAAAGGTAATTAATTCTTATACCATTGAATGATCCTTGGCATGAGTAGAATATAATGCAACGTAAAGGAATAACTCTCCGGTAACAGTACTGCCATGTTGTTTTTATACAAATTGTAGATGGAAGTATCCAAATAATATCAGTGAGTCATTTGGATTCATATGGGCTATTTACTTTTGTTTTTAATGACTTGGCTTCTAAATTTAGATAAAGCCCCTTCAAAAAGAATTTATGAGAGACAGGTTCACACGTTTCTTAAAGGAAAATGATGGTCAAAATTGATATGTGCATGAAGCATTTTTACAATATACTTGTAATAACAAAAATGGTCCGAATAAAAGGTAATTACTGTTTCAGTGGCATACGCACATATGCTATGCATGCGTCAGTCATGCGGCCTCATTTAAAGCCTGTCTTGCTAACACCGCTGGTGACGGTGTATATTGTGTCAGCCATTTATTCTTTTGTGTCATACAAGCCTCCCCTGTCTCTCTTAGCAGGTGCTGCCTTTTGATGCTGGTGCACTGGACACGTGCAGCATACCTGCGTATGCCACTGAAACAGTATTTTTTTTTTATTAAAACACATTTGTTTATACGACTAGAATGCAATTATGATTCAATTCAAATTTGAAACATATCAATTTTGACCTTTCTTTTAATGAAAGTTAACAAGAAATCTTATCATTTTTATACTCAGATAGCTTTACTTTTTCTTGCTGTTCAAAATGTTCTTAATGCTTTAACAATTTCATGAGAACTTGATATAAAGCAAGAAATACGTATTTGATTGATGTGTTATTGTATCAACCCTATGTACTAAGATATCACCAACCTGCAATAGGCACCCTTAAATAACCTTCGATTTTGAAGTTAAAGTGAAAATTAAGGACATTGTGAACAACTACAGCAGTCAGAAATACTTCAGGTAAAAGATGAAATAAAAGAAATGTCAAAGTCTAAAGACAAGATAAAAGCATATATTTGTGTTGTGTGCTTTTTTTGTTGCTATCTTGACATTCATATTTTTGTATCTTAAAGTATTGTGTTTTTCTTAATTATTAAAGATTGTGGTTACTAATAAATCTCGTTTATTAAAATTCTTCACTCATTTTGTTTTCTAGAGTCCTCACATGTCTTGGTATATACATCAAATAAAGGTACAGTTTGAAGCTGCTGTATGTTCTGAGAAAAAGAATATATAATGTGTCTGTGTTGGTATCTCATTGATGAATGACCTGCAGTGGGACTTAAAGGGACAGTACACTGTAAAATAGTTTTTAAAGTAATATATTTTCAATGACTTGCTATACCAGCTGTAGAGTATAAAATGTATGAGAACTTGCATTTTCGGGTTTATCTGTGTATATGAAGTAGCTGGTTTTGTGCTTCAAACCACAGCCTGTTACAATAATGGGTTGAGATTCAGGTAATACAATATCTCATAATGTTATCACTGTGTGTACACACACTTGCTTCCTTATTTTATATTTGTCTGGCAAACTAAAGCTCAATACTTAGAGAGAACAATGGAAAATGATAATTTTATTACTTAAAGTGCCAGTAAACCTAAAAAATAATGTTATATAATTCTGCACATAGTGCAGAATTATATAACATTATATTAGCGTTAACTTTATACAACTTAATATTCCCTGTGAATTTTTATAAAAAAGACTGGTTTTTCAGACCCGCTCTCTGTGCTCTTCTGAGTGGGTCTGTTTTTATCACAGAGCGCATCTGGCCAGCTGTCTAGTCAAAACCTGGCCCGACCGCACAATTACACTCAGTGCAGCTCGCTCCTGCTCTCTCTGACAGTGTAATGGGAATATTAACCCTTTAAGGACACAGCTTTCTGTTTGCTCAATTGTTTTATGACGGGAAAATTCCATCATATGTCCTTAAGAGGTTAAGTTGTATAAAGCTAACGCTAATATAATGTTATATAATTCTGCACTATGTGCAGAATTATATAACATTATTTTTTAGGTTTACTGGCCCTTTAACTATCCTGCACCGCACTGGGAGTGTAATTTCTTCTGCTAGCTGTGTTTGCATAGGTTTATAAATAGCCCAGACTCCAGTATACAAACTTTCAGAATAAGTGAGGATATCAGCAATTTCAATTGCCAAAAATGGGTTAAGGAGCTACTTGTAAACAATAAAATACACTCCAGCAGGTAAAATGGATCATTGGGAACAATTTAAAGGGTAGAACATTTTTGGCTGAACTGTCCCTTTAAATGTGAATAGCTTCTAAAAACTGCAAAACATTTCATCACAGGGGTAGAAATGGCTCAGCAGTGAAAAGGTTAGAGCAGTTGTGCCTATGCCAGAGATGATTGGAGACTGAAAATACAATTTCAGTTGAAAGCTATAATATTACTAAGGAATACAACATTACAACAGTAAATGATGCATAGTGATAATAAATAATAGAAAACAAACTTTATAATGAATATTATATTATTTTTAAAATCACTATTGGGCTATATTACAAGTGGAGCGCAATCAAAAGCACAGGTGTATTACCATTTGCATGACCTTGCACAGAAATTAAAGCACAAGCTTGTATTTATTTTTTTTCTCCTCTTTTCCCTGCCCCTGTTTCATGTGACAGACATCAGCCAATCACAGACTAGTATGCGTATACCCTGAGAGCTTGTGCACATGCTCAGTAGGATCTTGTTCCTCGGAATGTGTGAATATAGCAAGATTGAGCAACATTTGATAATGGAATTAAATTGGAAAGTGTCTTAAAACTGCTGCTCTATCTGAGTCATTAAAGTTTATTTTGATTTGAGTGTCCCTTTAACAAGAGAATATTAAAATGGCCAACATGTTTATGTGCACCCTATACTTATGAATAGCGCTTATATCACATGTGATGAGTTAAGGGTTGCACTCGTGCGCATTACAAAACATTGGTTTAAAATATTGCGTTTATGTAGAACTGGCATAAAACGCTCCATTTAAAGGAACATTTAACCCAAACTTTTTCTTTCATGATTTAGAAAGAGCATGTCATTTTAAACAACTTTCTAATTTACTTCTATTGTCTAATTTGCTTCATTCTATTGATATTCTTTGCTTAAAAGCATATCTAGATAGGCTCAGTAGCTGCTGATTGGTGGCTGCTCATATATGTGATGTGATTTGGTTTACCCATGTATACACAAGGAGAGTGTGGTGTGAGAGCTACCTAAATGTGATCTTGGCTAAAATCCCTAAATGATCACAGAAATCTCCAATAAAGTGATCGTTGATACAGAGAAAAGCAAAAAGGGGGCAGGAAAAAAGCGCTCCGTGGACAGAGCTGACCACAAGATGATATAAACCTGATTAGGTGGGCATGTTAAAGTAAATAGTGATGTCACCAATGATGAAATAAACGATTTATACATTGAAATAAATACACGATTGATATAATAAAATGTAATATGCAAATGCTAATCTATAATACAGTTATTACTAACATAAAAACAATCAATATGAAAGATGCCAGCATCTAAAAGAAAATATGACCTTGTAAGAAACTGAAATTCTGATTACGGTTTAGTAAAACATAAGATTGTAAATAAATACAATTGTAATTTTCGAGTACATATATCAAGCTAATTAACCAAGCTAATGAGGCAAAACGCAAGAGTGGTATACACGAGTATGCAAGACACGTATACAAAGAAAAAAGGACCTCTGCACATACAAATAATGGTGACGAATAGTCAGGTGAATTAAGTCTATGTGTGTAAGGACTGTAATGGAGTCTTTGGCTGTGCACAGCTTCCTATGGAGTGGGATGTAATAACTCACTGTTCGTAGAATGTACAGATAGCGTATAAGTTTCGTAGTAAGATCCAAGGAAGTGGTGACGTCAGATCACGTGATCAGGTAGGAGTGCTTCACTGGTCTCTCATCAAGGGTAATCCTTTGCTGGGTTGAAACAAAGTTTCTTTTGTATCCTTGGATCCGAAATAGCTTCGAAACAACCCAGTGTTGCTCAAGTGTTGCTCAATGCAACTCCCTGGTTGCCAGGTGTTGAATTTCCAACAGTAAGTAATAAAGTTGTGGACTCTCCGTTTTCAATGAGCTGGTTGATGAACATACAAAGACGAGGATTGAAATGGAGAGTCCACGACTTCTTTCCTTACTGTTGGGAAATACAACACCTGGTCACCAGCGAGTTGCATTGAGCAATACCTGAGCAACACTGGGTTGTTTCGAAACTATTCCAGATCCAAGGATACAAAAGAAACTTTGTTTGAACCCAGCAAAGGATTACCGTTGATGAGAGACCAGTGAAGAACGCCTACCTGATCACGTGATCTGACGTCATCACTTCCTCTGATCTTACTACGGAACTTATACTCTATCTGTACATTCTACGAACAGTGAGTTATTACATTCCACTCCATCAGAAGCTGTGCACAGCCGAAGACTCCATTACAGTCCTTACACACATAGGGGCCTATCTATCAAGCTCCATAAACCTGTCCGTCTGCTCTGAGCAGGCGGACAGACATCGCCGGAATTCAATCCAATCGAGTACACCTCCCTGCTGGCGGCCCCGAGTCTGCAGGGGGCGGCGTTGCACCAGCAGCTCTTGTGAGCTGCTGGTGCAATGCTGAATACGGAGAGCGTATTGCTCTCCGTATTCAGCGAGGTCTGGCGGACTTGATCCACACTGTCGGATCAGGTCCGCCAGACTTTGTTAAATAGAGGCCATAGACTTAATTCACCTGACTATTCCTCACCATTATTTGTATGTGCAGAGGTCCTTTTTTCTTTTTATACGAGTCTTGCATACTCGTGTATACCACTCTTGCCTTTTGCCTAATTAGCTAGGTTAATTAGCTTGATATATGTACTCGAATATTACAATTGTATTTATTTACAATCTTATGTTTTACTAAACCGCAATCAGAATTTCTGTTTCTTACAAGGTCATATTTTCTTTTAGATGCCGGCATCTTTCATATTGATTGTTTTAATGTTAGTAATAACTGTATTATAGATTAGCATTTGCATATTACATTTTAATATATTAATCTTGTATTTATTTCAATGTATAAATCTTTTATTTCATCATTGGTGACATCACTATTTACTTTAACATACCCACCTAATCAGGTTTATATCATCTTGTGTTCAGCTCTGTCCACGGAGCGCTTTTTTCCCGCACCCCCTTTTTGTTTTTTCTGGTTTACCCATGTGCAATGCTATTTTTTAAACAAGGGATATCTAAAGAATTAAGCAAATTGGACAATAGAAGTAATTTGGAATGTTTAAAATTGATTTCTCAATCTGAACCCTGGGTGGTGTGAACCCTGGGTGGTGTGAACCCTGGGTGGTGTTGCTCAATGTCAATAGCGACTGAGCAAGAGCAGCTAGGGGCCGCAAAAAAAAAAAATGTTTACCCTTCAAACATTTATAGTATCTAATGATGCAGCGCAGATGTGCTTTGGAAGTGTTTTACATTTTTTTCTCAACGTACCAACTATTCCCCTGCACATGCATAATACATACAACTTCTTAATATAAGCAGTGTATATATCAGCCAGCTATAAATATTGTGCATGTGCAGGAGATAGGGCAACATGAGCTGTTAAAATCTATGACTACAGAGGTCTATCAATGAAAAAATGAAAAAGTTCTCAGCCGGCCAGAAGAACCCTGAGTTGAAAAGTTCAGAAAAAAAATGTAAACACTTCCAAAGCACATCTGTTCTACAATGTTAGATATCATAAATGTTTAAATTGTAAAGTTAATTAAAAAAACATACGAAAAAAAACAAAAACGTGTAACATATAGTGTCTCTTTAATAGACAACCACTAAAGCTTACAGGGCCGACTTATCATGGCCTGAATGGGGCCAAATACATCTGTTTCAAGCCTTTAGGCTCTGCCGAAAACAGAAGTTAAGAAGCAGCGGTCTTAAGACCACTGCACCTTAAAGTGAAGGTAATAAAAGCCAGTTTTTTAAAAAAAATTATATTAAAAACAGGGGCATTTTCATTCATCAAAGTTTACAAAGCAGCTGTTTTGATTTAAAAAATTACCTTTTTTTTCTTTACACAGCCAGAGCAGCTTCCCCCACCTAGAGATCCTCTATTCACACGTCAGCAATGACTAATCCGGCTTCCTTCAATCACGGCTTTCCCCCCAGGGTAGTCATTGCCTGAGGCCATGCTGTGATTGGAGGAAGCAGGATTAGTCATTGCTGACGTGTGAAGAGAGGATTTCCAGGAGGGGGAAGCTGCTCTGGCTGTGAAAAGAAAGGTAAGTTTTTAATCAAAACGACTGCTTTGTAAACTTTGATGAATGAAAGTGCCCCTGTTTTTAATAGTATTTGAAAAAAATGTGCTTACATTCATCAGTTTACCTTCACTTTAAATAGTCTGCTGCCTCTAAGGCGGCAGACGTCAATCCACCCAATCGCATACAATTGGGTTGATTGACACCTCCTGCTAGCGGCCGATTGGCCTCGAATCTGCAGGGGGCAGCATTGCACAAGCAGTTCACCAGAACTGCTTGCGCAATGATAAATGCCGACAGTGTTTACAGTCAGCATTTATCGATGTCTGATCTGTATACAAAAATAATACTATCATAAACAAAAATATTACTCATTTATTTTGAGAGCCTCTGAAAACTTCTGCATTCCCATTTTAAAGTTCAGCTTCTCTTATGTATGGTTTTTTTATTTTTTAGTATAGATTTAACAGTGTTCTACTTAACAAAATATATCTCTCTATTATTGTACCAAATAGCCTTATTGCTATACACTTCAGTCCCAAATTCAAATGTTAATGACTGTGAATCTGAAGTTAACCTGCAGCTCTGGGAATGAGCTAGTATAACCTTCTTGAGAAATTCTGCATGTTCTCTGTCCAAATGTCATTGTTAAAGATACAAAGGTCTTAACAGAAATGACAGCTTCATGATGCATATAAAGTTTTATTCTGTCTTCTGTCTCACAGTTATTTAGTCAGTGTCACAATTTCCTTGGCCCTTGAAAATGTGTTTTTTATTGTCTCACCTTCATATCATTTACAATCAGAAGTATCATAAAAATACCGTGCTTAGAAATTCATGGAAGTTGACATAAAACAAAATTTTTGACCAGTAAATAATGTAGAATATGTGATGAAATGACAGTGACTTCAATAGGCACTATAGTAAAAATAAAAATGATAAAGTGCAATTCAAATAAACTGTTCATGTTTGAATATTCAATATTTTAATTTTTGTCCTTTAAAATGTTTTATTGTTATATTTATACCTAGATTATTCTCCATAGTAATTTCATATTCTCAGCACCTCAAATGCAGTTCTATTTGGGGTGCAATTAATTTCCAAACAGGCAAACACTATTGTAACACTACTAATTATTTAAAAGTATCAACACTCGTAAATGTAGGTCATAAATCTTTTTGTTTATCTGATATTGTTTGATTCCTTTGGTTTAGATTCCATAAATTGTGTTGATCTTTATTAGAGCTGAAACCTTTTTATCTCAGTGCATTTAAAGGCACATGACACAAAAAAAACCTATAAAACTATTATGGTTCAGGTGGAGGATGCAATTTTAAAGTGATATAAAACCCCAAATTGTTCTTTCATGATTCCGAAAGAGCAGAATGTTATCCATTTTCAAGAGCACTAGATCGCAGCACTATTTCCTGCCATGTATTGCACCAGATGCCTGCCTAGTATCTCAACACAGAATATCACGGGAATGAAGCAAATTTAATATTAGAAGTAAATTAGATTATTATTTTTTTAAATGGTCTGTTGAGTTTGTTCTGTTTGAATCACAAAATAACTTTTTTGGATTTCATATCTCTTTAAGAGACCTTTCAATTTACTTTATTTTCTTGGTATTCTTTGTTGAAAAGCATACCTAGGCAGGCTCACAAGCAGTAATACACTGCTGGGAGCTAGCTGGTGATTGATGACTACACAAATGTGCCTCTTGTCATTAGCTCACTAGATATTTTCAGTTAGGTCCCATAAGGGCATTACTACTCTGGAGCTGGCATTAACTATCGGCTAGATTTAGAGTTTGGCGGCCAAAGGGGTGCGTTAGCTACGCATGCTTTTTTTCTCCCGCACCTTTTAAATACCGCTGGTATTTAGAGTTCACAGAATGGCTGGGTTTTCAGTGCGTTAGGCTCCAAAAAGGGAGCGTAGAGCATAATTTAATGCCACTGCAACTCTAGATACCAGCGGTGCTTACGGACGCGGCCAGCTTCAAAAACGTGCTCGTGCACGATATCCCCATAGAAAACAATGGGGCAGTTTGAGCGGAAAAAAAACCTAACACCTGCAAAAAAGCAGCGTTCAGCTCTTAACGCAGCCCCATTGTTTTCTATGGGGAAACACTTCCTACGTCTGCACCTAACACTCTAACATGTACCCTGAGTCTAAACACCCCTAACCTTACACTTATTAACCCCTAATCTGCCGCTCTGTATACCGCCGCTACCTACATTATCCCTATGTACCTCTAATCTGCTGCTCCTAACACTGCCGACCCCTATATTATATTTATTAACCCCGAATCTGCCCCCCACAACGTCGCCGCCAGCTACCTACAATAATTAACCCCTAATCTGCCAATCGGAGCTCACCGCTACTATAATAAATGTATTAACCCCTAAAGCTAAGTCTAACCCTAACACTAACACCCCCCTAAGTTAAATATCATTTTTATCTAACAAAATAAATTAACTCTTATTAAATAAATTATTCCTATTTAAAGCTAAATACTTACTTGTAAAATAAACCCTAATATAGCTACAATATAAATTATAATTATATTGTAGCTATTTTAGGATTAATATTTATTTTACAGGCAACTTTGTATTTATTTTAACCAGGTACAATAGCTATTAAATAGTTAAGAACTATTTAATAGCTACCTAGTTAAAATAATTACAAAATTACCTGTAAAATAAATCCTAACCTAAGTTACAATTAAACCTAACACTACACTATCAATAAATAAATTAAATAAACTACCTACAATTATCTACAATTAAACCTAACACTACACTATCAATAAATAAATTAAATACAATTACTACAAATAAATACAATTAAATAAACTAACTAAAGTACAAAAAATAAAAAAGAACTAAGTTACAAAAAATAAAAAAATATTTACAAACATTAGAAAAAAATTACAACAATTTTAAACTAATTACACCTACTCTAAGCCCCCTAATAAAATAACAAAGACCCCCAAAATAAAAAAATGCCCTACCCTATTCTAAATTACAAAAGTTCAAAGCTCTTTTACCTTACCAGCCCTTAAAAGGGCCCTTTGCGGGGCATGCCCCAAAGAATTCAGCTCTTTTGCCTGTAAAAAAAACATACAATACCCCCCCAACATTACAACCCACCACCCACATACCCCTAATCTAACCCAAACCCCCCTTAAATAAACCTAACACTAAGCCCCTGAAGATCTTCCTACCTTGTCTTCACCATGCCAGGTATCACCGATCGTTCCAGGCTCCGAAATCTTCATCCAAGCCCAAGCGGGGGCTGGCGATCTATAATCCGGCGGCTGAAGAGGTCCAGAAGAGGCTCCAAAGTCTTCATCCTATCCGGGAAGAAGAGGCGATCTGGACCGGCAACCATCTTGATCCAAGCGGCATCTTCTATCTTCATCCGATGACGACCGGCTCCATCTTGAAGACCTCCACCGCGGACCCATCTTCTTCTTCCGACGACTTCCCGACGAATGACGGTTCCTTTAAAGGACGTCATCCAAGATGGTGTCCCTCGAATTCCGATTGGCTGATAGGATTCTATCAGCCAATTGGAATTAAGGTAGGAAAATTCTGATTGGCTGATGGAATCAGCCAATCAGAATCAAGTTCAATCCGATTGGCTGATTCAATCAGCCAATCAGATTGAGCTTGCATTCTATTGGCTGTTCCGATCAGCCAATAGAATGCGAGCTCAATCTGATTGGCTGATCTTCAGGGGCTTAGTGTTAGGTTTATTTAAGGGGGGTTTGGGTTAGATTAGGGGTATGTGGGTGGTGGGTTGTAATGTTGGGGGGGTATTGTATGTTTTTTTTTACAGGCAAAAGAGCTGAATTCTTTGGGGCATGCCCCACAAAGGGCCCTTTTAAGGGCTGGTAAGGTAAAAGAGCTTTGAACTTTTTTAATTTAGAATAGGGTAGGGCATTTTTTTATTTTGGGGGGCTTTGTTATTTTATTAGGGGGCTTAGAGTAGGTGTAATTAGTTTAAAATTGTTGTAATATTTTTCTTATGTTTGTAAATATTTTTTTATTTTTTGTAACTTAGTTCTTTTTTATTTTTTGTACTTTAGTTAGTTTATTTAAATGTATTTATTTGTAGGTATTGTATTTAATTAATTTATTGATAGTGTAGTGTTAGGTTTAATTGTAGGTAATTGGAGGTATTTTATTTAATTAATTTATTGATAGTGTAGTGTTAGGTTTAATTGTTACTTAGGTTAGGATTTATTTTACAGGTAATTTTGTAATTATTTTAACTTTGTAACTATTAAATAGTTATTAACTATTTAATAGCTATTGTACCTGGTTAAAATAAATACAAAGTTGCCTGTAAAATAAATATTAATCCTAAAATAGCTACAATATAATTATAATTTATATTGTAGCTATATTAGGATTTATTTTACAGGTAAGTATTTAGCTTTAAATAGGAATAATTTATTAAATAATAGTTAATTTATTTAGTTAGATTTAAATTATATTTAATTTAGGGGGGTGTTAGGGTTAGGGTTAGACTTAGCTTTAGGGGTTAAAAAATGTATTAGAATAGCTGTGAGCTCCGGCGTTTGAAGTTAGGTGTTGGCGATGTTAGGGAGGGCAGATTAGGGGTTAATACTATTTATTATAGGGTTATTGAGGCGGGAGTGAGGAGGATTAGGGGTTAATAACTTTATTATAATAGCGGCGCAGTCCGGTCGGCAGATTAGGGGTTAATAAGTGTAGGCAGGTGGAGGCAACGTTGAGGGGGGCAGATTAGGGGTTAATAAATATAATATAGGGGTCGGCGGTGTTAGGGGCAGCAGATTAGGGGTACATAAGTATAACGTACCTTGCGGCGGTGTGCGGACGGCAGATTAGGGGTTAAAAAATTTTAATAGAGTAGCGGCGATGTGGGGGGACCTCGGTTTAGGGGTACATAGGTAGTTTATGGGTGTTAGTGTACTTTAGAGCACAGTAGTTAAGAGCTTTATAAACCGGCGTTAGCCCAGAAAGCTCTTAACTACTGACTTTTTTCTGCGGCTGGAGTTTTGTCGTTAGATTTCTAACGCTCACTTCAGCCACGACTCTAAATACCGGCATTAGAAAGATCCCATTGAAAAGATAGGATACGCAATTGACGTAAGGGGATCTGCGGTATGGAAAAGTCGCGGCTGGAAAGTGAGCGTTAGACCCTTTCCTGACTGACTCCAAATACCAGAGGGCGGTAAAAACCAGCGTTAGGAGCCTCTAACGCTGGTTTTGACGGCTACCGCCCAACTCTAAATCTAGGCCTATGTGTTTGACCAAGCAATAGTGCCCTTATAAAATTCTCTAATAGACTTTTATGTCCCTTTAAAGGGACAGTCAACTTCAGAATTTTATTGATTAAAAAGATAGATAATCCCCTTATTACCCATTCCCCAGATTTGCAGAACCAACTCTGTTATATTAACATATTTTTTACCTCAGTAATTACCTTGTATCTAAGCCCCTGCAGACTGCCCCTTTTATTTCAGTTCATTTGACAGACTTGCATTATAGCCAATCAGTGTTGACTCATAAATAACTCCAAGGGAGTGAGTACGATGTTATCTATATGGAACACATGAACTAGCGCTGTCTAGCTGTGAAAAACAGTCAAAATGCACTGAGATAAGAGGCGGACTTCAGGGGCTTAGAGATTAACATATGAGCCAACCTAGGTTTAGCTTTCAACAAAGAATACCAAAAGAACAAAGCAAAGTTGATGATAAAAGTATATTGGATAGTTGCCCTGTCTGAATCTTAAAAGTTTAATTTGACTAGACTGTCCCTTTAACTTTAAACTTCCTGACAGCTGTTCACCAGAAACAGGGCCAGCTGAAGGCATTATGCTATCTGGGTCTGAGGTAAAAATTATGCCAACCCCATATTGGGCCAGATTCCGAGTGGAGCATTAGCGCTTTTGTTAGAGCGCTAATTGCTCTAGAAGTAAACTTTTTGCACGCGTCAGGTTGCGCTCGAATTATGAATTAAAAGTAAAGTTATCGCTATCGCACTAACTAATGTGCACAAAAGCTGAACTTAGAATATCGAGACTGCGATAACCTATTCCTCCATAGAAGTTAAAAAAAGTGGAAAATAAAATTTGGATGTGAATGTTTTTTTTTTACATCAATTTGAACAGGCATGTTTGTTTGCTTTATAGAATGTTTGCTTACTTTCTGAGTCTGATTTTGGAGTGATATTTGATGCTCCTGTTCGAGGTTTAACTGCGCTAGAAATATGCTTTTTGTGCACGTCAGGTTGTGCTTGTATTACAAGCTGAAAGTTAAAAGTTATAACGTATGCACCCATAGAAGTCAATGAAGCGAAAAAAACTAACAGAAACCTTGCGCGCATAATCTTATGTGCGCTAACCCGTCAAGAAAATATGAATATTTCACTTTCCAATGTTCATCACGTAGCAGAATATTTTCTATTTATTCCTATATATATATATATATATATATATATATATATATCAACTTATGAGGTATGTAATAGGCACTTCTGTTTATATACTCTTGTCCCGTATCGTCCTCCTATAAGTCCTCAGGTCTCCAGTTCTTCCTAGGAGTATGCAGAGTGTTCCTGGAACTCTGCAGCCTATATTTAGAAGGGGACTAGGGCATAGGAGTAAGGTAATGTGTAGTGTTTAAAATATACAACTACCAGGTGATAGAGATAAAAACAAGTGTTTTATTTATATACAAAAAGTAATTTTTAATTTTTAACAGTGCAAGATAAAAAGCCCCTGCAGGCCTTTCTTTTAAAAAGAGAGAAAGATATTCCACGTTTAGCAGAAAAACACTATAGAGCTGTAGTCATACAGGTGTTACATCCAGCATGCAGTGCTAGAAACACTGGTGACTAAATCGCTCTGATAAACATATGAACAGGTATGGAGCACCAAAGGATATTCGCAGATCTGCTTTATATGAGTGTATATTAAAGCAGTCCAATCCTTTATGCAGCTCCGTGTAGATGTGTAGGTACAGCGTGCAATGTCAGAGGTGTGGGCCGCCCCCCAACCTTGATCTATTTATACGCATTAGTGAGGCTAGTTTGCCTCCTGCGTGCCCCTCTAGCGCCATTTTGAATGAGGGCAGACGAATTTGTGCTTCTTTATGTATTTACAAAAATGTGCAATATTATTTAGACACGTAGTAATATCCTCAACATATGCTCCATACCTGTTCATATGTTTATCAGAGCGATTTAGTCACCAGTGTTTCTAGCACTGCATGCTGGATGTAACACCTGTATGACTACAGCTCTATAGTGTTTTTCTGCTAAACGTGGAATATCTTTCTCTCTTTTTAAAAGAAAGGCCCGCAGGGGCTTTTTATCTTGCACTGTTAAAAATTAAAAATTACTTTTTGTATATAAATAAAACACTTGTTTTTATCTCTATCACCTGGTAGTTGTATATTTTAAACACTACACATTACCTTACTCCTATGCCCTAGTCCCCTTCTAAATATAGGCTGCAGAGTTCCAGGAACACTCTGCATACTCCTAGGAAGAACTGGAGACCTGAGGACTTATAGGAGGACGATACGGGACAAGAGTATATAAACAGAAGTGCCTATTACATACCTCATAAGTTGAGGTTGAACCAGGTGAGAGCGGATTTTTTTCCAACTATTACAGTATAAGTAATTTATTTGAACGTACTACACGAAGTGTGCCTCTGGGCGCTTGTTTTGTCTCACACTCTTCTAGATCACTAAGAGGAACCTTGCCCTGCGGGGGATCATTCTTCTTCTCTCAGACGAGCAGCCTACTCCTCCACAGCACACAGGAACTAGCATTGTGGATATTAATGAATAATACACATCCATAGACTTGCCACACTTGACTGAATGAGACTGTTTGCTGCCTAATTAGCAAGTGTCTTGCGTGTATATATATATATATATATATATATATATATATTTTCCAGTAGTGGATGGGAAGATATAGTAAGACCAGCAGCATACTCATAAACTTCTAGCGCTGATTTCTATTATCTCTCTCATATATATATATATATATATATATATATATATATATATATATATATATATATATATATATATATATATATATATATATACACGATATATATATACACGATATATATATAAATAAAAAACTGAAAATAATCCAGTTAAAAAGGATAGCTGTGTTAAAACAGTATTTTTGAAGCAAAAAAAACTGAGAATTTGCATATCTAATTTGCTTACCTTACCCAGAATTCTCTTGTGCATTGGTAACATTGTATATGAGGTATTTCTGGGGAAAAGCAAGCGGGGATTCTTGCCTAGATGTGCTAATTTCCTATGCAAATATTTACATTGATTTTATATATATATATATATATATATATATATATATATATATATATATATATATATATATATATATATATATATATATATATATATATGTATAGTTATATATAGGAATATCTATTTAAAAATATATAGAACATATTCTGCTATGTGCAGAGCATTGGAATATGAAATATTTACAGCAATTACGGTATAACACTTTATTAAATATGAATATTGCATAAATGTTTTTTTCATGTTTTCATCTACTTAATGGGCTCCAATGCACTTATATATATGTCTATATACAGTATGTCTACATATGTATTTATGTTATTATATGTATATATATGTTGGTAAATACATACATTCATACACATATAAATGCATATGTACACACATATACTATATATATATATATATATATATATATATATATATATATATATATATATATAGACACACATAGATATACATCTTTAGATACATGAGATCTCTATGTTAAAGCACTTTGCCTGCCTTTCTTTAAACCCTAATAAATTGTGTGTGCAATATTTTTTTAAAAAAATAATTTAGATGGTGCTATTCTGAGTGTAACTGTACTTTGAAATGTTTTTTTAATGTGTTTTCTCCAACTTTTATGTTTCGCAAAACGTTAACCACAGCTCTGAACTTGTGGTAATCGTTCTAGCGTAAATCATGATTGCGCTTAAATGATCACATTTACTTTCAACTTATAATACCAGCAGTCACTTCACTCACTTTACAGTCTAATATTTGAACTTTACACATTTGCAGTTATAAGATTTGAATCTATGAATTCACAGCATACTGGCCAGTGTATATTATTTCACTATTGAAATGAGTATTTGCAAAGAGATTTCATTCCCATAATTACTGTATGGGACACTGATGCTTCTTTACATCGTAGATACTTTTAATTTTTATAGAATTAGAATAACTTTGTTAATACTTCACTAGAGTGGTTTAGTATATACATCAGTGGAAATTTACTAATATCTGTTTTTGAATAAAGGATAACTATTTTTAGCTACTAATTTGTGAGTAGCAATTATTGAACACATACTCAAGACTATTGAAGCCCAATGAAGACTTGCTGTGGGTAGTATAGTGGCAGTTGGCCACTCCTAGAGGAGCTCTGTGAGCATGGTAGATTCTGGACAAGTAATGACGATCAAACAAGCAGCCCCAATACTATTTGTTCACAGTGGAATTTACTAACTGTGGAGATACAGGTTATGAAATTAAACAGTCAAGTAAGTGGTTCTGATCTGGGAGAACAAAACATTTCTGTAGAAATGTAGGTCATGTGGACAGTCAAATGAAAACATCACTTCCATTTGGTTTACAGCAAAGTCTGGTAAGCAGAAACATAGCGACTGATGATCAAATATTTTCCATCTTGGAGAGAAATTATAGTGCAGACTTCACAGGGGCTGAACTCACTGGATGTTATAAAACATGCAGAACCTTGAAATCCCAGAGAGATGAGAGATGCCTTCCATAAAGCTTTCTGATCAGATGAGATGATCTAAAATGATCTTCCCACTCTGGAAGACCTCTCACAAGACTCAAGGCAGACATATTTTGCTATTTTCTCTAAGTGATGTTCTCTGCATTTCTGTATGTGGAGAGACAAGCCCAGTGTAATATAGCACTGCATGAAATGAGAGTTTTTTTTATACTTACATTTTGTGCTTTGTATATTCTTTTACTTTACACTTCATATTGGGTCATTTTTTATTACATTTAAGCTTTGCACCGTCTCTTTTGTATTCTAATGCATTTAGATCCTGTATACAGCTGTGATTTCATAAATTCTGATTATGCTTTGAAAGTTTCTGTATTGCTTTAACAAATTAGGATTGCACTTTGTATTTCTCTGGTTTTTTTTTACAAATTTCATTGCACATTGTATTTGCTCCATTGTAAACTAAAATTGACATAAAGTAGGAGAGACCGGGAGTTCCCTGACCTGGCCGGGCTACTGGAACTCAGCACCAGACTGGTATTGAGCCCCTGCCCACCGCTTCTTAAAAGGGATGCCAATCAAGCAGGGGGCAGGGGATCAAGTCACCCTTTTATTATGTTGTCAGCAATTTGATAAGGCACCTAGGGATACCACTTCTTTGGTGGTGCTACCTTCTGGGAGGAATGGAACACTTCAAATCCAGTCCTATTCCTCCCAGAAGGTAGCATCCCCAAACAAGTGGTATCTCTAGGTGCCTCATCAAATTGCCGACAACATATTAAAAGGACAACTTGATCCCCAGCACCTTGCTCAATTGGCACTCCTTTTAAGAAAGGCAAACTGGAGCTCAATTCCAGTCTGGTACTGAGTTCCAGGAGCCCGACTATACTGGCGAGGTTTTGCCGGCCATACAGCATTTACCTCATCTCCTTGACAAAATATGCATTGTCATGTACAATGTAGATTATTTAATTGTATTGTAAATATCTTAAAAGGGATTTAATGGTTGCTTGCTATTATTTATAACAGAAATATATATTTGAAAATAAATGTTTATGTTTAAAAATATAGAATGCATCATTAAATACCTTTTAGTCTATAGATATATACAATGCTTTAAAAGACCAGTAAATACAGTAGATTTGCATAATCAACAAATACATGATAAAAAAACAATGCAATAGAACTTTGCCTGAACTTCAAATGAGTAGTAGATTTTTTTCTGACAAATTTCAGTTATGTCTGGTTCCACTCCCACTGCATCATGTGACAGCCATAAGCCAATCACAAATGCATATACGTATATCTTGTGAATTCTTTCACATGCTCAGTAGGAGCTTGTGACTCAAACAGTGTAAATATAAAAAGACTGTGCACATTTTGTTAATGGAAATATATTGGAAAAAGTTTAAATTGCATGCTCTATCTCAATCATGAAAATTTAATTTTGACTTGAGTGTCACTTTAAACAAAATGCATTGCATATTATTATGCATATAATTTAAACATTGACCCCTTAACTGCCTACACATATGTATTCATTATTTAAAATGATGCATTGACATGTAGAATGCATAATGTTTAAATATTTGCATATAAATTAAAACATAAATAATTTTGCTTGTTGTGTTTATTATTTGTAATTAAAGACAGTATAATTAACATAATAGTTCTACATAACTGCATGCCTATTGTGTAAAAACATAATTTTAATGCTACTGACTGCTATAACATAAATATATTTTAACATATATATCTATGTTATCACTAATAAACACAACAAGCTAACATAAATACATTTTAATGTATATGCAATGCTTAAAGCATTATGCAATATACATGCATACCAGTTTAAATATTTAATATCAATGCAAGGCCTGACTACATTATATCTACAATGTTTGAAATACAATGCATAGTCTTATATAATGCATATTAGAAAATATTGGATATATAAATTAAAATGTAGATATTTTTGCTTGATGCATTTATTATTGTAAATAAAATATATGTTATAAAAGGCAATTGCATTATAATTATAGTATTACATAACTACATGCATTTTAAAAAAAAATATTTATGTTTAAAATAAAAAAACACGACGTGACCCTCTAAAGTCAAAGTGAACTAGATATTGGGGCGGAGCCTGGAGGAGCACAGTGATGGCAGCTTAATCACAGAGCTCCGTGCATGCAGGGAAACAAAAGTGTTTTGGCATGGCTATATGATGCCCTGAGTGAGCTTAAACATATAAGGGGATCTTCCTGGGTACACTAGCGGCAATCCTGATCTGATTTGGATAAGGAGGTATGGAGACGGAGGGTCAGGACTAAATCCACACACGCAACTTATGTGACGACGGATCCGCCATCTTAGCAGCACCGCACTACGCTTAGAGAGGAGACACACAGAACAAAGACTGGAGTTGAACGGCAGAACCCTGGGACTGCTACTTGATCTGCGCAACTATCTCTGGTAAGCTGGGAGCAATCGGTCCTTAGTGTCACACACTGCCACCAACAAAGGTGCAAGAAGAGGCAGACACGCACCGTGTTAAGCTGCCACACATATCCACATGTAGGCAAAGCACTCTTAAACACAATAACCACCTTCCTTATGATCCCTGCGCTAGGTGCCTAAACTAATTAATCCCCATACCCTGTAATGCCGAATAGGAGCAGATGGGGGAAAATATATTAATATTCCAACAAGCAGATACATGGTGTGGAGTAATGGTTTTCTTGCATAACAACAAAGGAAAAGAGCCCTATACTACAAGAGAAATGCTACTGTATTCAGAAAAACACATGGCTGCAAAGGAATAGAAATGCACATCTGAGTCAACATAGGTATACTTTTATACCCAGACTGCTTGCTACTGAATAGGTATAATTGCACTGTTCTATGCATAGTGTTCTTGTTCTTAAACCTCTAAGCTACAAACAACGCCCACGTGGATAGCAGACAGCAGTTATAGAGCGGCAGCACATCACTACATACCCAGCAGGGTTAATTCTTATTTTCTCTTTCAATACACCGGATCCTACAAGCTGTGGTTTTGTGTAGTCTTAGGTGTTCTGATATTACCTATTACTTTAACCGTGAACAATGTCTGTCAGAAAGCAAAATAAACCAGCTTCAACATCTAAATCTGCTACACAGCACCCCTTTTTTAAACCCGCTAAAGGAGGAAAAACTCCAGAAAGAGAGGCCTCCTCACTTGAGGAAGAGCAAAAAAAAGTGGATCTCCAGAATCTAGTATCTAAGCAAGACATCACCCACATCTTTGACAAAATGCTGGAGAAAATGGATACACTAAAAAAACACTGTCACCAATAGCCTGGCTGACAATAAACAAGATATCCTAGATCTAGGAACAAGAGTTGAATCGCTAGAGGAAAAATAAGACACTATCATAGAGGACATAACCACTTTACACCGAAAGGTCTCCTCCCAACAACAAGAAATAGATGACATATATAAAAAAAGGAGGATTTGGAGAATAGAGGTCGGCAATGTAACATAAGGCTAAAAGGAGTCCCTGAAACGGTGACTTCTCCAGAACTATTAGACTTCCTCCTTCAACTGTTTCAGACTGTTACAGAAGACAAAGATGATGGCAGGTTCCAGATGGAAAGAGCACACAGAGCCCTTAGGGCAAAAGCCAAAGAAAGGAGATCTCCCCCCCCCCAGGACATAATAGTAAAAATGTTTCGCTTTCAGGAAAAGGAAGAGATAATGGCGACAGCAAGGATGAACCCTACCTTTAAGTTTAAGGGATCAGTCATCCAGTTTTATCAGGACCTTTGCTTGAGAACATTACAGAGACGCAGTGCACTACGCCCTCTTACACAACTGCTGCGCAAAAATCAGATTCCCTATAGATGGGGATTCCTGTTTGCACCGCATATCCAACACTAAGGCAGAACAATCTCATTTAGTAATTCATCAGAAATCCCAGAGATATGTAAATACCTAAAATTATATACCAACTCTACCTCAAGAAAGCCAAATCTTACAACCTGCCCTAGTCTCAGCCACTATCCACTCCTGTGTGTGGTCGGACCATTCAATAACACAACTTAAATTGGGAAACCTGCAGAAAACCAACAGGACTAGATCATGGACAGTTGACCCCTTTTGTCTAAAAGACCCTCTAGTTCTAAGTGCTATCACATGACAAATGTGGGAATATTGGGACATTAACACAGGGACGACGGAGAATCCTATTTCGACTTGGGCAGCTCACAAAACCTTTTTAAGAGGATTGCTCATAAAAGAGAAATCCGCTTTGGTTAAAAAGTTAAACTCTCAAAGATTAGAACTCCAAAGTAAAATTAGTACACTTGAAAAAATAACATAGACTCACACAATCTAAGACCACTTTTATACAGCTACAAGATAAACACACACCATTAGCTAACATCCTTAATGACCAAGCGGTGAAGGCAGAGTTTCGACTTAAAGCTAATTACTATATATATTCTAAGCCAGATAGATATATGGCAAATAGAATTTGCGACAAGCTAAGACTAGTGGCTATATCCCAAATTCAGAAACAAGACAGCACTACCACAACACACCCACAATAGATAGTTGATTGTTTCGCAGAATACTATAGCGGCCTATACGATGGAACTAAGGTGACTCAGTCTACACAGACCACAGCCTTATTGACTAAATTTCTGGATAGGGTCCAATTACCTTCTTTGACAAAGACAGATAGAGATACTTTAAATCAGGCGATAACAGTGGCTGAGGTTCAACAGGCCGTTAAGGATCTGAAGCCAGGTAAGGCTCCGGGTACTGACAGTTTCCCAGGAGAATATTACAAATTGTTTAGGTCCTCTCTACTCTCTCATTTAGTCAAATTATCTAATTACATAATGCAAGGATATGCATTACCCCCGACCTTCTTAGAGCAAGGATAGTCGTAATACCTTTATAAATTCTTATAAACTAAGACTTGAAGATCTTCACCAAGATATTAGCAAATAGACTTAAACCTGTACTACCAGACATAGTTCATCCAGATCAGGTTGGATTTGTGGCGGGCAGAGAAGCACCTGATAAAATTAGACGCATAATCACAACTATTACCCACTTGACAAAGATGAAAACACCTTCTCTGATCCTATCACTGGATGTGGAGAAGTCGTTTGACAGAATTGATTGGATATACATGTTCTCAGTTTTGGACAGGATGGGATTCAGGGGCACCTTTATAGCAGCCTTACAAAGTATATACTTTGAGCCCACAGCCACGGTTAGAGCTATAGGTCACCACTCCAAGCTCATAAATATTAAAAACGGCACGAGACAGGGATGTCCACTTTCACCACTGCTGTTTGCACTCTGTATGGAACACATAGTCGCTTGTATTAGACAGAAACCTAACATTACAGGCCTCCAGATTAAAAAAACGGATTATAAGATCACTCTTTAAGCGGATGATGTTTTGTTAACACTAACTAAGCCTTTAACCTCACTTACTAATCTTTATGATATTCTCAGTCAGTTTTCTGCCATATCAGGATACAAAATAAATATGGATAAGAGTGAAGCTATGGCAATAGCATTGCCAAATCAAACGAAAAAATTGATTGAAATTACTTTCACATTCTCTTGGGTTAAGTCACACATCAAATATCTGGGAGTTAACCTTTCCACTCAGTTTTCAGGACTTTATAAAATAAATTAGTTACCCTTGTATAAAGAGATCCACAGATATATTGCTAAATGGAAGCTTCTTAACTTCTCATGGTATGGCAGAATATCTGCATTAAAATGAATATCCTTCCGAAAATTCTATACTTATTTAGGGCCTTACCTATCCCAGTCCCAAAAAAGGACCTAAAAACACTACAATCAGAACGTATCCACTTCATCAATAACAAGAGGCACTCAAGATTCTCTTTTCAGATACTGACGAAACATAGACAGCTAGGGGGTGTCGGAGTCCCTAATCTGATAGATTATTACGATGCCTCTAGATTGGTCCAAACTGCGCTGATGGGATCTGGGAGTTTTCAGAATTCGAAATTATTCCCCAATCACCAATCACTCGGTAGGTCACTGGAAAACCTTACTGAAAAGAAAAAAATGATTCCAGATTTCTCTCTCAAGATGCCGCTGAAATATCTTATCCCGACAAATGGGAAAATAAAGGACTCTATCGGGTGGGCGACATGTTATTACATAACAAACCTCTAACTTTTACACAAATGCAGGACCGACTGGCTCCAGACCCCCTTCGGTGGTATTTATATTTACAAATCACCTCCGCCTTGGGAAAAGTCTTGCCCAACATACAGAACCAAATTAGTACCCCTTTGGAGAGAATCTGTAGTACCAACACCAGGCCGAAACACACCATCTCACAATTGTACATAGCACTACAGTCCACAATTAATGAAGAAAAGTCTTCTATCATGCTCAAATGGGATGCTGATATGGGTGTTATACTGGAGGTGCGGGAATGGCACAAACTACTTCACTCCTCTTGCAGGGGTTTGATTAAATCAGATTTAAGGGAGAATAGCTATAAAACCATCTTTTGGTGGTATTTAACCCCAATAAAAACATCCCACAGAGGTAAGGAACAGAAACTGCTACAGGGGATGCAATACAATAGGGACTTATGCACATATGAGGTGGGAGTGTCGCGAAGTCACTCAGATTTGGACGAACTTATATACCTACCTTAGTACACTACTAGGCGAGCAGATAACGTTAACTATGTCCCAGGGGCTCTTGAATATGCCATTCCCAAACTTCCATAATCACATCAACACTTTTATTAGAATACTTTTCACTGTCGCAAGAATATGTATTGCCAGACACTGGAAGAAAGGGACACCATCATGGCAGGAAATATTGGACAGAATTAGAATGACTCACCGGCTCCACGAAACTGCGGCACTAATCTTAGGGACTGTAGATACATATCATAAAATGTGGTTTTACTGGTTAATGCAGACTAGTTGACGAATACTTCTACGGCCTCACATGGGATGATAGAGAGGCAGATTGCTCATCTAGGGAAAAATTAACATGAATAAACACGGAAATGCCCTAAGAGACATCTCCTCCTCCTCACTTATAACATAAGTTTACACTATATCCATTAGCAATGACACACAAAATTAATTTTCAAGTGACCAATTGTTGTTCTTTTTCTTTATCACTTTTTATTTTCTGTATTGTTTAACTTGTTTACTTGTTATTTGTTTTGATAGCCATATATAAGACATCTCTGTTAGATATTCTTCTTTACTATATGTCAGGTTAGGGGTTATATTATGGCACTTGAGACAAGGCCACATCATGATGTATAAATGTAACACTGTTTGGACATTACAATCTTGTATCTCAACTCACAGATGCTTATAAAGCAAGGCACAGAAGACGGACGATTTGATAACGTTTACCAACTTGCTGTAGTATCCGATAACCCAATGATGTACTGAAATATTTATGTTCATTAAAATGTCATGTGATGTTCTTTCAATAAAAAATATTTTAACATACAATAAAAAAACACAAGAAAAAATAAATACATTTAAATTTATATACAATAGCTAAAAGAATATGCATCATACATAAGAATGTATAATATTTTAAAAATTGTAGATAAATACATTATTATTCCATGAGCTGCCCTAACCTAATTACATAATCAACGCCCATACAGGTTTGATGGGTGGTTAGGAGATTAAGGCCTAATAAATACTAACAATAATCACCTAATCAACCTCTGTTTGGTATGGGGCCTAAACTGCCACCACCTAATGCAAGCTAGAACTTCACTAACACCTAACCCCCCCCCCCCAAGTTACAAAAAAATAAAAAACCTTCTAAGTTACAATAAAAAAAAGCTGTTACAAATAATAATAGACTTCAGTATATAAAAAAAAAATCCAGCATTATACCTAACACTAAACTACATGCCCCATAAAATAAAAAACCCACCCAAAAAAAACAAAAAAAAAACCTAAACCGTAACACTAAAATAAATTACAAAATCCCTAAAAGGACCATTAGCAGGGCACTGCCCTAAAGTGATCAGCTCTTTTGCTAAAAAAAACAATTACAAAACCACCCTCTACAATACAAGTAACCCCACACCCCAAAATATCAAAATCTACCTTAAAAAAAACTAGCATAGTATAGAACAGTAAAAAAAAAAAAAACCCTTTATCAGAGCAATTTGTAGAGTAGTTTTATTTTTTTTTTAGATTACTTTTGTTGTAGAATGGGCTTGTATTTTTTTTTTTTTAAAGAGCTAAATCCCTTTAGGGCAATGAGGGTGTGTGGTGTTTTAGGGGTTAATAGTGTAGTGGGGTACTTTGCAATGTGGGGGCATAACTCTGGGTTCTTTATTTTTGGTAAAAAAAATATCTGTTATGGTAGGTTTTTGCATGAGATTTAAAATGCTATGCATGAGATTTAAAATGTATTGGCTTTGGGGAGGCCTATGTTGGGTCAAGGAGGTGGTTTGCTTTGGTTGCTGGACACAAATAGTTCTTTTCAGAGGAGAAAGACTTGGCTTTTTATTTTAGATACTACTTACACCTCTTGCTTGAAATTCAACTATAAAATATTTGAAAAATTAAGCTAGATAATATTTTGAAGTGCATTTACATGTTCTACTTGAAGTTACTGTCCTGGGAAATTTATATATTTAGATATCTTACATTTTCCTTTATTGTATGTTTGCTGAGTATAGCTGGTCAGGATAGACTTATGTTTCTATCTTATTGCTAACTGTACTGATAGGGTAACCAGCTGTTCTCCACAAAAATACTGGATAATCTGTTGTTTACTGGGCATGATGGTAGGTGGGGTCACACAATGCCCCCAACAATCTCTACCATAGTCCCCACTCTTGATGACACAATGTATATTTTTCAAAACTGAGCAGCCACTTGGCTACCAGTAACTTTTAGATTAATATTTTACCTCTTGGGCTGCCAGTAAGACACTTAGGCCCCGATATTCAAAGCATTGACAGACGAACAAGGAACTGCCTTTCTGGCCTTGTTGGCCTTGCAGTCCATCAGTTTGTCTATATTCTGCAGAATCGGTTGGATCCGTGAAGTTGGCACTTTCAGAGGGCAACGGGGCCACATTTGTGTTCCTAATCAGCACAAACAGTGTGCTCACTGAAACCACACACAGTTTCTGTATAGGAACACTTCAAATAATGCCTGTGTCACCTAACTGTAACTACACCTACCCTACATGTCTCACAGTGGAAAGCCTCGTCACTGAAAAGTTGGCAAGGCAAACATGTCTGATACCCTATACCTGACCTGCAATGCTGCCCTTGGAATATATTGCATTACTGGCAATGTATCCCAATCAAAATGCAGGTTACGCTCCTGGAATGCCCAGCTTACTCCCACAGAACGCCTATACCTACGTCATGTCTTCGCTGTACATAACTAATGAAAAAAAATATATATTATCATAACTATAGGAGCTGTGTCAATACATGTACAGTATATACAAAGTTTAAATTATATGAATTTTCCTGTATAATGCATATTAATTCAAAGGGACATTCTAGTCAAAATTAAACTTTCATGATTCAGATAGGGCATGAAACTTTAACCAACTTTCCAATTTACTTTTATCATCAAATTAGCTTTTTTCTCTTGGAATTCTTTGTTGAAAGCTAAACCTAGTAAGACTCGTTTGCTAATGTCTAAGAGCTTGAAGGACATCTCTAATCTCAGTGCAGTTTGACAATTTTTTTTTTACAGTTAGCGCAAGTTCATGTGTTCCATATAGATAACATTGTGCTCAGCCCTGTGGAGTTACCTAGGAGTCAGCACTGATTGGCTAAAATGCAATTCTTTCAAAAGAACTGAAATAAATGGGCAGTCTGCAGAGGCTTAGATACAAGGTAATCACAGAGGTAAAAAGTATACTAATATAATAACCATGTTGGTAATGCAAAACAGAGGAATGGGTAATAAAGGAATTATTTTATTAAGAAATAAAAATTTCTGGAGTAGACTGTCCTTTTAACGCAGAAGAAAAAAGTTTAAAATCTATACAATACTTTAATTATTATGCATTATACAGGAAAATGCAGATAATTTAAACATTGTATATACATATACTGTTCCTCTTTCCTCCTGGATCCTGTTAATGTTTTTGGTCTCTCTGATTCAGTGAACTCGATCATGGAACGTTCCCACAGGGCCTCAGTTCCTCCCAAACATTACAGGGCTTCATCTCCGGTGGCTGTAAAAGAAATGGGTGATGTTACTACCCCCTCTCCTCGGTTTCAGTGGCCTGTGGTGTCTGCGGCGTCTGCGGCCTTCTCCCACCTTACCATCCGAGCAAGGGTCTCCTCAGGGGTTTCCAGCAGCTGGGAGACTTTCTCTACGGTCACTGGGCTCTCTGGGGTTGGTGCCACCCAGGTGGGGGGAGGGGATCACGGTGGGTACGTGGGGCCTGTAGGGGCCGAGGTGAGCGGGGCTTGTCTAGGCCCCAGCTTCAGTTTAAGCCCCAGGTTCAAGGGTGTTCCCCAGTTCCCTCCTGGCCTGTCTACTCTCTTAGGGCTCCCTCCCATGACTCCTTGCTGGCGCATGCCAGGTCACCTGGGCCCCTGGGGCATGTTCCGGGGGTGGACCCTCTGGTGTCCTTGGGGCCGAATGTGGTTGCGGCGGTGTTGGCAGTGGTCCAGGCCATCACTGCGGCAATGTCCGGCTCTGGGGTGACAGGTGGGTCTGGTGCTGGGGTAGGCCCGATGGGGGCTTGAAGGCCTGTTCCACCAAGTGTTGTGGTGCCTTCAGCCCACTCCCTGGTGATGTTGAATTGACTTCCGGGTGATGGTGACATCACATCCGGATCGTGGAGATGGGCGGGAGCCATGTTAGGAACCCGTGGTTGCATGGAGCGTGTAAACGGTGAGGAGGGGGTCCGGGGATCGGGGAGTGGAGGGTATGGGGCAGGAGCAGGGGATGCTTGATGGGAGGCAGAGCAATGTCGCAAGTTCTAAGGGCGGGTCCAGAATGGGCTCAGGGCGGCTTAGGTGCACCACAGGCAGAAGCACCAGGGGCAGAGGGTGCCAGGATAGATGGCGCAACTGATGCAATGTTTATGAGTGTGGATGACATGGTGGAGGCACAGTCGATGGATCTATTTGGAGATGATTATGATGAGATTGGAGGTATGTCTGAAGCAGGTAATGACACGTGTGAAGAGAGTGTGATCAGTGATACATCCATTAGCTCAGGGGAGGGCCCATCTGGGGCAGTGAGAGGGGGATCCCAAGGGAATATGGGGCGAGGGCAGAGGTTGGCGAGATGTTGCCATCCCAGTGGTCCTGGTACTCCCTCCTCTTTTTTATATCCCCAGGCTACCTCAACTCCAGTAGAAGGCCGGTCTGAGACAGCACGGCAGGTGGATATGATGCTGCAAGGCAGAGGAGTAGAACAGCTCATCTCCATTGCAGTGCAGACGTCAGCATTGCCTGATCCTGCGCCCCCTGTACAGTATGCAGCGCCTGCTTCATCCCCTGAGTGAGCAGTTTATGTTCCTACTGTGACTGACGATAGCGACTCCTCTGTGTCTGTTTCAGCTGACAGTGACAGTTCTCTGGAACTGGTAGGCAAGGGGCAGAAAAGAATGTTTACCATGATGAAGGAGCTAGGAAGAGGAGCTCAGGAGCCAGGTAGGAGTCAGACAGGCAATGCAGGGAGAGTAGTAGGGCGTTAGTAGTTCCCCATAATGGGGTGTATAGTGCATACTTTACCAGAGAGGGGTCTCCGCCTGGTCGGGGAAGTGGGTAGACTCCCACTAGGAAAGGGGTGGCATACAGGGACACATTCCTATGTTACGTTTCCTCCTTGCATGATCACTTTAAACCTAAGATCATGAGGTGAATTAGGGAGAGTAGTAGGGCATTAGTAGTTCCCCGTGATGGGGCATATAGAGCATACTTTACCAGAGGGGGGGTCTCCACCTTGTCAGGGAAGTGGGTAGACTCCCATTAGGAAAGGGGTGGCACACAGGGACACATTCCTGTGTTACGTTTTTTATTTGCATGATCACCTTAAACCTAAGATCGTTAGGTGAATTAAGGAGCACAAGTATGAGAACATATTCAAGCTCTTGGCAGAGGCCCATAAGGCTAAGGAGTTAAGAAAGGATGGTACGGGGCCTAAAAAGATTAAAAGCTCAGACACATTCGATGAATGGCTCTGGTGTTATCAGGTTCTCGCCTCCTGCTATATGGAGCAGAGGCTGGACCAAGCGAGTGCTGTCCTCAAGTATGAGGACACCATTCACTGGATCCATCAGAGATACAAGGAGGGGGCTTGGCGCGATTATGACATGGCGTTTCATCGAAAACTTTAGGGCAACCCCTTGCTTTCCTTTGCAACGACCGACATGCATTTGTGGGTGCGGCTAGGGAGCGAACGCTCCCCATCCCCGGTAGCTCAGGGTAGGGCAGCTACAGCAAAGGGCGCCGTGTCCACTAGGAAGCGGGGCAGGGAATGCTGGCATTTTAACGACAAGCACTGTGACAAAGCAGCTTTGTGCTCCTTTCATCACTGCGGGGATCCCATGCGGGGGTTGATTGTTCCCGGAAAAAAGGAGCATCAGGACAGAAAGGAGCTGCAGCTAAGGGTGCCGCTGCAGGAAAAGGCCACCGTTGAAGGTGGATGCGCTTAGGCCTTGGCTGGCCTCTTACCCTGACAAGGGGGCTGCAGAGCAGCTGCTGGAGGGGTGTTAAAGGGGTTTTCTTTTCTGGTCTTGGGGTAGTTGAAGGGTTGGCCTCTCATAGGAACCTTATGTTGGCACGGCAATTCCCTCAGGTTGTCGGAGACAAGTTGGCGAAGAAATTAGAATTGGGCAGGATTGTTGGGCCTTTTCCGGAGCCTCCACTCCAGAATTTAGTGGTTTCACCGCTGTGAGTGGTTCCAAAAAATGACCCCGGGAAATATCCCCTGATACAGCATCTGTCCTATCCCAAGGGCAGATCATTGAATGATGCGATAGCTTCAGAGATCAGTTCGGTTCGGTACCAGATGACGCTTTTGGAATAGTCCGGGCGGGCGGCCGGCAGAGGGGCTTTACTGGCGAAACTGGACATAGAGTAGGCTTTTCGGCTATTGTCAATTCACCCTGATTCTTTTCACCTTTTTGAATGAAATTTGAAGGGGCCTATTACATTGACAGGTGTCTGCCAATGGGGTGTTCAGTCTCTTGTCATTTCTTTGAAATGTTCAGTTCCTTTTTGCATTGGGCTGTTGTTGAGGTGAGTGGCAGAGAGGCTATTGCACATTATTTGGATGATTTCCTGTTGGTGGGCCCGGCAGGATCAGGGGAGTATGACCGCATGATGACGATCATGAGATCGCTGATGCAAGACTTTGGGGTACCCTAGGCAGAAGATAAGACTCAAGGTCCATGTACCAGGTTGTCCTACCTAGGGATCAAAATCAATACAAAGGAAGCAATGTGCAGGTTACCGAAAGACAAGGTCTCCCGTTTGCTTGATGCAGTTTCTCCAGCTGCACGGGCGACTGCTCTGTCTCTGCTGGATATGCAGTCCCTGCTGGGACTGTTGAACTTCACCTGCAGAGTGATTCCCATGGGCAGGGTTTTTAACAGGAGGTTAGAGAGCTCTTTAGCAGGCAGACAGGTACCGCTGCACAGATGGTGCCTTACTGAGGAAATGAAGGGTGATCTGATAATCTAACAATTATTCCTGCAGGAATTCAATGGGGTCTTGTTGTGGCTAGAGCCCCCACAGTCTAATCAGGCATTGCATCTGTTCACGGATGCAACGGGGGCTTTTAGCTATGGAGCATACCTGGATGGGGCCTGGAGCGTTGCTCTGTGGCCATAATCTTGGGTGCAAAACTAGGAACATGACATTGCTGGAAATGTTCCCCATTTTAGTAGCAGGGGAACTGTGGGGGGCTAAGCTGGGAAACAAGTTTGTGCTGTTCTGGACCGATAACCTGAGTGTGGTTCATGCAATCAACCAGCTCTCTGCAGTGTCGGCTCCAGTAGCTTACGCAAGTTGGTTCTTGTCTGCATGCACCACAATATCGAGTTTCTCGCACACCATGTTCCGGGGGTCAATAGCGTGGTTGCAGATGCCTTGTCTAGGTTTAGTGGGACCTTTTTAGGAAGCTAGCCCCGCGGGTGTCTAATGTGGGTCTCCCGTGTCCTTCCTATCTTTGACAGATCTCAGAAGGTGGGACACTCTTACCCCTCGTAAAGTCGTCCCTGGCCCCGGCATCATGGAGAAGGTATCACCAGTGCTGGACCAAATGGGAGGCTTTCCGTCGGAAGCAGGGTGGCTGCTCTGACATGGCCGACCAGGTACTGCTAGACAGGCTGGCGCAGATACATAGAGAAGGAATTAAGAGTAGCACAGTGCAGGCTAGACGGTCCGCAGTAGCTTATTTTGTAAAGTTACAAGGTTTTTAAGATTTTCCTTGTAAAGCAGATACTGCGGGGCTGGGGCAGTTCTGAGGTTAAAGTAGCAGTTGCAAGGGAGCCAATTACTCATCGGCAGCTGTCACTCCTACTTGAGGCTCTGGGGGGCGTTTGTTTCTCAGCTTTTGAACTTCTGCTTTTTAGGGCTGCATTCGTGCTTGCCTTCTATATGGCTTTAGAGGTGGGGGAGCTGGTGGTGAAGGGTCTGTGATGTTATTCATTCCCAGGTCAAAAACTGATCAGATGGCGAAAGGGGAATGGGTTGTGCTGCAAGCGACTTTTGATGGTGCTTTGTGTCCAGTGTGTATAGTGAGGGAATTCAGTCAGGTTCACCCTCCTGGTTCTCAGCAGTTCCTAGTCCATGAAAACAGGTCATCCTTATCTAGGTACCAATCCAGGAGGGTGCTGGATAGGGTGGCCAGGGGGGCAGGCTTGGATCCTTCCTTTAGAATTGGGGCTGCTACTAGCATGGCAGCGCAGGGCAGGTCAGCAGAGCAGATCCAGCGTTTAGGCAGATGGCGCACGCAAACTTATAAAAGATATATCCGCCCTACAGACTAGTTATGGATGTGTTTAGTTTTTGGCTCAAGGGCATTGAGGTAAAGTTTGTTGCTAATTTTTTCTCCTTGCAGGAATTGGCACAGGTCCCAAAACAGGGTGGGTTATTGGCCACTCCTTCATTCATTGGGCATCCATCAGGGCACTGTCCATCCCGGGTAGCCAGAATCTAGGTTTTACTTCATCTCAAGTAGCAATATATTGGTTGGGCATGAAGAGGATGATGTGGGGGGAGTTGCCCAAGGTTCTGTAGGGAGCCATCTATTGTTGCGGAAAGCCCCATATCATCATTCTTCACCTTGAGGGAATGATTTGGGCATGCCCCAGTTTTGGATTTAATCAATGCTGTGAAGTCTGATCTCAAGTGGTTGTGTGTTAGGATCCCAGGGGTTAAAGTGGGGTGGTCGTGCATAGTAGCCAGACGTACCTGGAGGCATTTAATTTGTCCCTCGGCAGCCTACATAATATGTAAGAGGATAAACGAGCTGGGGAGAGTTGTCACGGTTGCAGGGGTTTTTGTTATTAGACATGATGATATTATAGGGGATGTGATGCATTTATTAAGGAGGGGTGGGGTTCATTTAACGGATGAGGGTCTGGATTTATTCCTGACTGATATAAAAAATTCCATATCCTTGATTTTCCAGAATTAAGTTGGCGGCAAGAGTTCCTCTTTATATGGGGTAAAGTCTTGTGGCGGGGTCAGGGTCCTGAACATTTTTGGTGCAGCCTATTGGTGCGAGAGTCGAGCTAATGGGAGGGGCAAGATGCAGCAGGTCGTAGGCTGCTGTGCCTCTCCCCGTGGGCCTGCTGGCTCTCGCTTCCTGGTGGCTGGCAGTCTTCCAATTTTTTGATAGGCGGGGCCCGGATGGGGTCCCGCAACATCGATCACATGCAGGTTTCCGTCCTTGCTTCTCTTGGGTCCTACTTATAGTTTAGTTATGGACCTCTTTAACCACCCCCCATTGTTTTTGTCTTGCATTTCCTGCTATAAATGTGTGTTTTTTAATGTTTTCATTTTTACATGTTTATCACAGAGCTAGATCTCCAATTATTATACTGATAAGAATATTTTGTTGACATAATCATGTTTACTAATATTGACCTATGGTCTGTATTGTCTGTTCCTTCTTTCTGAGACCTCAAAAAAAAAATCATATTCATTTTTTTTTGCCTCTACAAAATCATGTAATATACATTATTATTTCTGTGCGAAAAATCACTAGGGAGGTATTAGATAAACTCTTTATAATTTATTATTTCCCTCAACAGAGGTTTCTGTAGTCACACAGTATCATAAATACCCACCTCCCACATATCCCCTTCCCTGTTAAACAGGGTTCCGACAAGAAGAAATTTAACTAATTTAATTAGGGCTAGATTACAAGTGGAGCGTTAAATTATCGTACGCCCGCACGGTATTTAACCAGTTATTCCAAGTGGCTGGTTATTGCTACCGCGAGCTTGCGATAGCAATTAGCACTCAGAAAATTAACCAGAGATCCGATCTCTGGTTAATTTTTTAAAAGTGCCCCAAATGCCCTGAAAATAGAGGGCATTTTAGTTTTTTATTAAAAAAATACGGCAGTTTTTAGGGTCTAAAGTTGGTGGGAGTGGGGTGAAAGAAAAAAAACGGCACTGAAAAGTGCCTTTACATTGTGGTCTATGAGAACTCTGTGTTCCCCGTTAATATATGTATATGCTTATATACATATTTATGTATGTGTATATACACATATAAACACATAAATATATATGTATATTAGCATATACTGTACATATATATTTATATTTGCTGCACATCGCTGTGCGAGGTTCTGATGCTGTCTCTGACTGCATCAGAACGAGGCTCCCATTAATAACAGCGCGTATTAGCGTGTTCTGGTATTACAAAGTGGAGGACTAATTTTGCTTCCTTGAAAGCAATATTTAGCACTCCACTTGTAATCTGGCCCTTAGTCTTCCATATAATCAGCTAAAATATAGTAAGCTGATAATAAGGTAAAAAATGCCCCTTAGCCATTGTATTTATCAATATTGTTTTAATGCCCAGTTTTGATCCTGATAACAAGAAATTAACAACAAAAACTTATTTTTGGGATATTTTCTGTTGAAAATTCGTTCACGGCTGGGGCCTTAAATCGGACACATAAATTTGTGATTGTGATCATTTGAAACAACGCTAACAAATTCAGCCTCATTCAGAAACTAGTTAAATGGAGCCAATATTGGAGAGATTGTGATCATCCCATAATTAGAAACCATAGTATCCTCATTCATATTGATTTGATAAATACGACTTTCAACTTGAAGTTGAAAATCCAAATTTGTATGTAATGATTTATAGTCAATTTTAGGACCACTAAACACAGTATAATAGCACAATCAGTAAATGCTTAACAAAGATACAATGAAAAAGCACTTAGTTTGAATTTATTATGAGTAGAGTTTTTTCTGACAAATTTTAAATTTAGTTACATTTTCCTTCTTAATGCATCATGTGACAGCCATCAGCCAATTACAAAATGCATATATGTATATTCTATGAATCTTGCACATGCTTTGTAGGAGTTGGTGTCTGAGAAAGTGTGCATATAAAAAGGCTGTGCACAATTAGATAATTAAAGTGAATTGGAAAGTTGTTTAAAATTGTGTTATTTAGACTTGACTGTCCTTTTAAATTAGGGCATATACCCAGATAAATAAATTACTGTAAAATATTTATCTGCAATATTGTCAAATATCACAATCTTTTATAATCAATTTGATTATTTCAGTACCTTAATGTTGCAGCATCAAAAGTTTTTTTTTGTTTGTTTGTTATCTTTATTGAAGATGGTGTACAAACCATTACAGTAAATACAAACTTATGAAATATAATTTGGATACAGAAAAGCCAGATGGGTGTTCCATTTTATATTCAGAAAAACATTAGCTCCAATGTGTGGTACAATGAGCTATCAGTCTCTGTGGGGGTCTAGTCTGTACAAGAGGCTAACAGGGGGGAAATCCTTCCAACCTCTGGTTTTTACATATATAAAAATGTATAGTTTAGCATTCAATGTTACAACAGAGTGAATCATTTCCATTAATAAAGAGTTATAGTTCAAAGTATAGTGTGGTTTTGGGGACCCCATTTATACTTCAAACTCAACAGGACTACTCATAGTATAGAATTAAAAAAAGAGAGAAAGTAAAAGATTAGGAATAAGGATTAGATAAAGGAGGGGGATAAATGGAAGATGCCCAGCTACTCATTGCTGTTGTCTGCTGTTAATGCTTATAAATGTATTGTCAATAACAGCCAACCTCGCCTCTTTTAGTACCCAGCATATCAATCCAGCCTGGGGAACTCTAATAGTTTGGGAATCCCCATATTTTTGCATTTTCACAGTTGTGTCTTTCAATCACCCTCTGCAGGACTATAGTCTTTTAATATGAGGAGTGCTTGTGAACCCGCAGTCCACCCCCTTCAAAGTTTAATGCATCATGGTCCAGTTTATGTGTGATTTGATACTAACTTGAACACAAGAGTTGATAACTGCCTGCAACCAAGTAAATAAAACTTTGAAAGCCAGCTGGGCTCTGTCTGCATAAAGTATAAAATTCCTGGTAGTATATTCATTTTGACATTTTGAATTTGCACTACCAGGATAATAGACAATAATATTAATTGGATTGAGTAGGTATACCAGGGAACCAAAAATAAACTATTGGTACCAGGTATTTTATATATTGGTGCAGAACCTTATAATAAATAACTACAATATTATTTAAATGAATGATAATGCAGCCAACTCAAAGTTAAAGGGACAGTTTACAATAGAATTTTTATTGTTTTAAAAGAAAGATAATACCTTTATTACCCATTTCCCAGTTTTGTATAATCAACACAGTTATATTAATATACTTTTTACCTCTGTGATTACCTTATATCTAAGAACCTTCTTCCAGCCCCCTGATCACATGACTGTGACTGTTTATTATCTATTGACTTGCATTTAGTATTGTCTTGTGCTAACTCTTAAATAACTCCCTGTGCATTAACACAGTGTTATCTATATGACCCACAGGAACTTATCAGTCTCTTGTTGTGAAAAGAAATTTAAAAAACATGTGATAAGAGGCAGCCCTCAAGGGCTTAGTAATTAGCATATGAGCCTACCTAGGTTTTGTTTCAAATAAGAATACCAAGAGAACAAAGCAAATTTGATTATAAAAGTCCTATCTGAATAATTAAAGTTTAATTTTGACTAGACTGTCCCTTTAAGGAAACAGCATTCTATTATGTGCCACCAGGATAATAGTTCATCTTTCCGAAAGCCCAAGTCCCACTGAATGGTACCCAACAATGATTTGTAATTGAGATTGAGGTTCTTTGGTGCTGATACTGATTATCTGCCACTTTTCTAGCTGTTGGGGTATGTTTTACATGAGAATCATGCTAGTTATCATTCACCCGCTGCTCTCCACATCAACTTTGAAGGGATAAGGTATGAGAATTTTTTTAATTAACTATCCACAAGATGTGAACAACAGTAGATACATTTGTTTACAAAGGAAGAAACAAGTTGACACCTTAAGAAATGGGGCCCTTATTTTTTGTGGGGTAAGTTAAAAATGTGATGCACACTAATATCAGTATAAGTTTAATAGGACTGCTAAATTACCTATGGGAAATAGATGGATAGGTTGCATGAAATAAATAGGCCCAAAATATTTAATAATTTACAAACATGTAGATAGCTAGCATATGACAGAACAGCAAATTAACTTAATTTTAGTTTATTATTCTCATGGTTCCTGAGATAAAGTAAACAAATGAAAAAGAGAGAGCGAATAATCCAACAAGAAAAATACAATTTTCCTTTAATCCAATGGGTCTTCAATGTCACAAAAATAGAATTATAATCAAGGTAAGACTTAATCTTATATGTCTCACCAGTACTAGGCAACTAAAAATAACCTAAGAATTTTGAAAAAACACATGCGGTTCAAAATGAACTCCCACGTGTGGAAACAACACCTAATTTAGTTAACCCCGGGCCATTCCTTTATCTCTAGCCATGGGTAACATAGAAGGTGCTGATAAATTAGCTTAATTAGGAACCTTCTTGGTCATGAAGTCACAACCATCTTTTAATGTATGCATAATTAGGTGATCATTATATAACAAAAAAAAAGAATCCACCACAATGTTACACATTCCATTATATTCAAACAAATAAGTAGGAATGAAGATCAGACTCACATGATCTTAAATTTCTTATAGTTTTTGAGCATTATAATTTAAATCTATTAACTATTAATACCAAATTGTATAACTCAGATCTGAAAATTAAGTTATCTAATTTGGTAAAACCCCAAAAAGCAAAAGAATAAGTTATACAAAATTAAACACACCCCTTCACTAAGGATCAAGTCAGGATCTGATAGGGGTTAGTTGGATACTCTCAGCTAGATAACAAGTCTGTGCCTTCATCTTTTAACGCTGAAAATATGGTATTTTCAGTGTTAATACAGCAACGCAGCCATTACGAGTCTTGTCGGTATAGGTGTACTGCAAGCCTTTTAGCCTGTAACGCAACGTCAGTACCGCACTCTTAAAAATGACGTTTTTTTTCATGGGATTCACATAGCGCTGGTATTACGAGTTTTGCGCTCTGGCAAAAAAAACGCTTTACAGCCTAAAACGACAAGATCCGTAATGCCATCTAAAAGCAGTAGTTATGTTGGGGTGGGGGTTTGTAATGTTAGGGGGTGTTTGTAATTTTATTTTCAGGAAAATAACTTTTTAACTTAGGGCAATGCCCTTTTAAGGGCCCTTGGTAGTTAATTCTAGATTAGGCTTTTTTATTTTGGGGTGTTTTTTTTTTATAAAGGGTATTTGAATAGGAATGATTTTTATTTTTTTTGATAATTTTTATTTTTGTAATGGTAGGTTTTAGTGTAAGGTAGCTTAGGATTTATTTGACAGGTAAGTTTGTATTTATTTTAACTAGGTAGTTAGTAAATAGTTAATAAGTATTTACCAACTAGTCTACCTAGTTAAAATAAATACAAAGTTGTCTGTGAAATAAAAATAAAACCTAAGCTAGATACAATATAACTATTAGTTATATTGTAGCTAGCTTAGGGTTTATTTTATAGGTAAGTATTTAGTTTTAAATAGGAATTATTTAGTTAATGAGGGGTAGTTATCAAGCCGTCTACTTTTCTGCCTTCGCCGGCCCAATACGTCCGCCTAAGCTCGCCTACCTTCGCCGCCGCGGACCTTGAATACGTTCGCCTAAGTTATCAAAAAAGCTGTCAAAAAGCCGCGGGGCAATGAGCAGTGGACTGTGAGAGTTATCACTCATCCGATCTCGCTGCCCTTCGGCTTTTTCCCAGCTTTATTGCTAGCCTGTCACTAAGCACCCACACTAAACTACACTGTTCTATCCCTATACCGGCGCCCCCGGAGCCCTCCGCAACTCAATGAAGTTACTAACCCCTAAACCGCCGCTCCTAGACCCTGCCGCAACTCTTATAAATGTATTAACCCCTAAACCGCCGCTCCCGGACACCGCTGCCACCTACAGTATACCTAATAACCCCTATCCTGCCCCCCCCTACACCGTCGCCCTCTATAATAAAGTTATTAACCCCTATCCTGCTGATCCCGCACCTCTCCGCAACTAAATAGTTTAACCCCTAAACCGCCGCTCCCTGAACCCGCCGCAACCTATATTAAATTTATTAACCCCTATCCTGCCCCCCCTACACCGTCGTCACCTATAATAAATTTATTAACCCCTAATCTGCCTCCCCTACACCGTCGCCACCTATAATAAATTTATTAACCCCTATCCTGCCCCCCACTACGCCGCCGCCACTGTAATAAAATTATTAACCCCTAAACCTAAGTCTAACCCTAACCCTAACGCCCCCCTAACTTAAATATTAATTAAATAAATCTAAATAATATTTTTATTATTAACTAAATTAATCCTATTTAAAACTAAATACTTATCTATAAAATAAACCCTAATATAGCTACAATATAAATAATAATTATATTGTAGCTATCTTAGGATTTATTTGTATTTTACAGGTACCTTTCAATTTATTTTAACTAGGTACAATAGCTATTAAATAGTTATTAACTATTTAATAGCTTACCTAGCTAAAATAAACTGAAATTTACCTGTAAAATAAATCCTAACCTAAATTACAATTACACCTAACATTACACTATACTTTAATAAATTATTCCTATTTAAAACTAAATACTTACCTGTAAAATAAACCCTAATATAGCTACAATATAAATAATAATTATATTGTAGCTATCTTAGTATTTATATTTATTTTACAGGTAACTTTGTATTTATTTTAGCTAGTTAGAATAGTTATTAAATAGTTATTAACTATTTAATAACTACCTAGCTAAAAGAAATACAAAATTACCTGTAAAATAAATCCTAACCTAAGTTACAATTAAACCTAATACTACACTATCATTAAATTAATTAAATAAACTACCTACAAATAACTACAATTAAATACAATTACATAAACTAACTAAAGTACACAAAATAAAAAAATAAGTCACAAACATTTTAAAAATATTACAACAATTTTAAGCTACTTACACCTAATCTAAGCCCCCTAATAAAATAACAAACCCCCCAAAATAAAAAAATGCCCTACCCTATTCTAAATTAAATAAAGTTCAAAGCTCTTTTACCTTACCAGCCCTTAAAAGGGCCATTTGTGGGGGCATGCCCCAAAAAGTTCAGCTCTTTTGCCTGTAAAAGAAAAATACAACCCCCCCCAACATTAAAACCCACCACCCACATACCCCTAATCTAACCCAAACCCCACTTACAAAAACCTAACACTAATTCCCTGAAGATCATCCTACCTTGTCTTCACTCAGCCGAGCAGCGATGGAACCGAAGTGGACATCCGGAGCGGAAGAAGTTAATCCTCCAAGCGGCGCTGAAGAAATCTTCCATCCGATGAAGTCATCATCCAGGCGGCGCTGAAGAAGTCTTTGATCCGGCCGATGTCATCTTCCAAGAGGCGCTGAAGAGGTCTTCTATCCAGGCGATGTCATATTCCAAGCCGGGTCTTGAATCTTCCTCCCGCCGACGCGGAACCCCCTTCTTCACCGACGGACTACGACGAATGAAGGCTCCTTTAAGGGACGTCATCCAAGATGGCGTCCCCTCAATTCCGATTGGCTGATAGGATTCTATCAGCCAATCGGAATTAAGGTAGGAAAAATCTGATTGGCTGATGGAATCAGCCAATCAGATTGATCTCGCATTCTATTGGCTGTTCCGATCAGCCAATAGAATGCAAGCTCAATCTGATTGGCTGATTCCATCAGCCAATCAGATTTTTCCTACCATAATTCCGATTGGCTGATAGAATCCTATCAGCCAATCGGAATTGAGGGGACGCCATCTTGGATGACGTCCCTTAAAGGAGCCTTCATTCGTCGTAGTCTGTCGGTGAAGAAGGAGGTTCTGCGTCGGTGGGAGGAAGATTCAAGACCCGGCTTGGAAGATGACATCGCCCGGATAGAAGACCTCTTCAGCACCTCTTGGAAGATTACATCGGCCGGATCAAAGACTTCTTCAGCGCCGCCTGGATGATGACTTCATCGCATGGAAGATTTCTTCAGCGCTGCTTGGAGGATTAACTTCTTCCGCTCCGGATGTCCACTTCGGTTCCATCGCTGCTCGGCTGAGTGAAGACAAGGTAGGATGATCTTCAGGGTATTAGTGTTAGGTTTTTGTAAGGGGGGTTTGGGTTAGATTAGGGGTATGTGGGTGGTGGGTTTTAATGTTGGGGGGGGTTGTATTTTTCTTTCACAGGCAAAAGAGCAGAACTTTTTGGGGCATGCCCCCACAAATGGCCCTTTTAAGGGCTGGTAAGGTAAAAGAGCTTTGAACTTTATTTAATTTAGAATAGGGTAGGGCATTTTTTTATTTTGGGGGGGGTTTGTTATTGTATTAGGGGGCTTAGATTAGGTGTAAGTAGCTTAAAATTGTTGTAATATTTTTAAAATGTTTGTAACTTATTTTTTTATTTTTTGTAACTTAGCTTTTTTTATTTTTTGTACTTTAGTTAGTTTATGTAATTGTATTTAATTGTAGTTATTTGTAGGTAGTTTATTTAATTAATTTAATGATAGTGTAGTATTAGGTTTAATTGTAACTTAGGTTAGGATTTATTTTACAGGTAATTTTGTATTTCTTTTAGCTAGGTAGTTATTAAATAGTTAATAACTATTCTAACTAGCTAAAATAAATACAAAGTTACCTGTAAAATAAATATAAATACTAAGCTAGCTACAATATAATTATTATTTATATTGTAGCTATATTAGGGTTTATTTTACAGGTAAGTATTTAGTTTTAAATAGGAATAATTTATTAAAGTATAGTGTAGTGTTAGGTGTAATTATAACTTAGGTTAGGATTTATTTTACAGGTAAATTTCAGTTTATTTTAGCTAGGTAAGCTATTAAATAGTTAATAACTATTTAATAGCTATTGTACCTAGTTAAAATAAATTGAAAGGTACCTGTAAAATAAATATAAATCCTAAGATAGCTAGAATATAATTATTATTTATATTGTAGCTATATTAGGGTTTATTTTAAAGGTAAGTATTTAGTTTTAAATAGGATTAATTTAGTTAATAATAAAAATATTATTTAGATTTATTTAATTCATATTTAAGTTAGGGGGGCGTTAGGGTTAGTGTTAGACTTAGGTTTAGGGGTTAATAATTTTATACAGTGGCGGCGGCGTAGTGGGGGGCAGGATAGGGGTTAATAAATTTATGATAGGTGGCGACGGTGTAGGGAGGGCAGATTAGGGGTTAATAAATTTATTATAGGTGGCGACGGTGTAGGCGGGGCAGATTAGGGGTTAATACATTTATTATAGGTGGCGACGGTGTAGGGGGGCAGGATAGGGGTTAATATGTTTAATATAGGTTGCGGCGGGTTCAGGGAGCGGCGGTTTAGGGGTTAATACATTTATTATAGTTGCGGTGGGCTCCGGGAGCGGCGGTTTAGGGGTTAATATGTATAGAGTAGCTTGCGGTGGGCTCCGGGAGCGGCGGTTTAGGGGGTAATAATTTTATTTAGTTGCAGCGGTGTAGGGGGGGACAGATTAGTGGTGTTTAGACTCGGGGTACATGTTAGGGTGTTAGGTGCAGACAGCTCCCATAGAAATCAATGGGATTTCTGTCAGCAGCGAACTTGTACTTTCGCTATGGTCATACTCCCATTGATTCCTATGGGATCCGCCGCCTCCAGGGGTGGCGCTTTGAAAACCAGGTACGCTGGGCCGTAAAAGTGCCGAGCGTACCTGCTAGTCATTTGATAACTAGCAAAAGTAGTGAGAATGTGCCGCACTTGTGTGCGGAACATCTGGAGTGACGTAAGAATCGATCTGTGTCGGACTGAGTCCGGCGGATCGAAGCTTACGTCACAAAATTCTACTTTTGACGGTCTCGAGCCTTTGATAACTAAGGCGAATCAGCCTTGCCACAAATACGCTGCGGAATTCCATCGTATTTGAGGTTGACGGCTTGATAACTACCCCCCATAAACTGTAATTTTAATTTAGCTCTATTTTAATTTTGTTAAAGTTAGAGGGTGTTAGGGTTACGTTAGGGTTAGGGGTATGTGTAGGGGTTAATAGTTTAATTTAGATTTTTGCAATGTGAGGGGCTGATGGTTTAGGGGTTAATAGATTTATTTAGTGGTAGTGATGTGGGAAGTCAGAGGTTTAGTGGTTAATAGCTTTATTTAGTTGCGGCGATGTCGGGGAGCGGCAGAATAGGGGTTAATATATTTATTATAGTGTGGGTGATGTTGGGATGCAGGGGAATAGGGGTTAATAACTTTAGTATAGTGGCGCGATATCGGGAGCGGCAGATTAGGGGTTAATAGCTTTATTTAGGTGGCGGCGATATCGGGAGTGGCAGATTAGGGTTTATAACATTAAGTAGATGTCGGGGGCAGCAGATTAGGGGTGTTTAGACGTGGGGATTATGTTAGGGTGTTAGGTTTAAATGTTATTTTTTCCCCCAATAGATATAAATTGGGCTGCGCTACGGAGCTTTTCATTCCGCGATCGCAGGTGTTAGACTTTTTTCTGACCCGCTCTCCCCATTGATGTCTATGGGGGAAGCGTGCATGAGCAAGTTAAAACAGCGCTTGTTTTTTGTGCGGTATGGAGCTTAAAAGCACCATATCGCACGCACAAGCCGGGTTTTGAAAAACTTGTAATGGCTGTGCTATAGGGGGTTAAATAACGCAACTTTTCTTGCCTTTGTTAATTTCCCTATAGCACACAAAACTCGTAATCTAGCTGTATATGCGTTTTCCCTAAAATTGTTGATCTCCTTACTGACCATACAAAGGCAAAAGCTCCGCTGATGATAAAGTGGTCTTCAGAGTTTGAGCATGCCTTTGTAAAATTTAAGAAGGCTCTGAGTAACCAACCTGTCTTTGTACTCCCTATTTTTCTAAAGATTTTGTTGTTCAGGCAAATTCTTATGAAATTGTTTTTGTTGAATTAACGTGGCTCCCCAGCTCGCTATAAGTAAGTATAAGTGCTACAGGTTACACTGTTTCACCTGCAGCATAGTTACATTTACATTCGTTTTAACAAAAAATTTTTTAAATGTTAACAAATATTCACTATTCGTTTTGTTTTAAAGTAAACCAATACCAAATAGCATAGCAAAGAATATTCTGATAAACTAATACACTAAAAATGCATTAGAAGTGCTGTCTATGATTAACATATAGTAAGGTTCAATCAGTCTAACACACTGGTTTTCAAACCTGATCTCAGGTCTCCCCAACAGGCCAGATTTTCAGGACGAGAGCAGGAAAATCAACCATGTTTATTAATCAGCTGATTATTTCACCTGTGCTCCAGTTCAGATATCCTCAAAATGTGGCCTGTTAGGGAGTCCTAATGATAGGTTTGAAAACCAGTGGTCTAACATATCCAATCAAATGAAGAAGGTCATCTATGGAGGGTAAGATTTGGACTGTAATGTCTTACAATGTGGAGGATAATATATATATATATATATATATATATATATATATATATATATATATATATATATATATATATATATAAAATTTATAGTAAGGATAGGGTTGTGGGAACATACTAGTGCAATATTTGTACAATTTATTTATATTTTATTATTTAAATTGCATGATATGTGAAAGTAATCTGATGGGTGCCATAGATGTTCAGCAGGCTGTGTGTGTATCTACTATGCTCTACTATCTGTGTTATAACAATATAAAGTGTGCTAGATCATTTTAATTTGTCAATACAAAGAGTTATGTAGGTTACAGTGAAATTCAATTTAACATTTATTTATTTTTTGTTAACGTTTATCTGAAATAGGTGCTGTAACTTTTTTAGGATAATGGAACATGAGATAGCAAATTCAGTTTAAGTTTTATGATGATTTTATATGCTATAGAGATATAAGATAGAAAATGTAATTTTTATTCTTGTTATTACTTTGTAAGTTACATTGATCTATGATAGTACATTCATGTATCAGGTTTCATGGTAAAATGTTCTAAACCAACAGAAAGATTCTCATCTCTTGTAGTTTGAAATGTTGATATATATTGTTAAATTATGTGTAGTGAAACAACTTTGAAATATAATTTGATTATTTATTTTGCCCTCTTTTCCTATAAGTTAAGTCTAAAAAATTAGGAGTTTTACCAATTCTGACAACTGGAAGACGATGTGGCAGGCTTCACAAGCCTAACCCTGCCACATATCTGGTCTGGCTTAAGCAGACATTATCAAATAAGGAATTGAAAAACAGTATATATTATCTTAACATAATGACTGTACCTAGCCAGTAGCAAGTCCTGATTAGTTCCTCTACAATAGAAAAAATGGTAGGAGGAGTGTATTGAAAAACATTTGCAGTAAAGAAGGTCTTAACACATTCTACAAAATTATCAAACTCATGCAAGACTGCAGGAAATTGTTGTGCAAAGTGTTACTGCCCCTTTAACCAATTAGCTCCAAAGAATTTCTCTCTAGGGAGTTTCAAATCAAGGGGCGCGATTACATATGCGTCGTCGCCCACAAAAGCCGGCGATGCCGGTTTTTAGTCGGATATTGCTATCACATATATGGCGCAGCATATAAATGTGGCACGTATATTTCACCCGTCGCCCGCAGTTTTTACTCCCATAAACTAACATAAAGTCGTGTCGCAAATCGGTATCACATATTCAGCACAAGGACTTGCGTGGCGAAAATGGAGACATTTTACTCCATTTTTACCTCGCCAAATATAGGCAGGTGCAGCAAGCCTTACACTGAAAATGTGAGCACCATAACTCCCTTAAAGTATTAACAAACACCTAACGCATGCGCATTATCTATCTACCTGTCAACCGCAATCGCCACCGCAATAACTGATAAAGTATATCAACCTCTGTTCCGCAAACCCCCACATTGCAATATGCCTAATTAAACTATTAACCCCTAATACGCCATTCACCCACATCACAATCTACTTAATAAAAATATTAACCCCTAATCTGCCATCCCCCCACATCACAAAGTAACTAATTAAGCTATTAACCCCTAATCCGCCAAACCCCCACATCGCAATCTACCTATTACCCCTAATCCGCCAACCCCCACATCGCAAAGTATTTTATAAACATATTAAGCCCTAATCCGCCAAACCCCCACAACGGAATAAACCTAATAAATCTATTAACCCCTAAACCGCAAACCCCCTACAACTCAATTAACCTAATAAATCTATTATCTTCTAAACCGCCAAACCACCCACAACACAAATAACTAATTAAATTACTAAGCCCCCTAACCTAACACCCCCTAAATTAACCCCAATTGCCTAAAATTAAAAAATACTAAATTACAGTTAAAATAAAAAACCTAACATTACTTTTGAAATAAAAAAACTAACCGCTAGATTTAGAGTTCTGCGGCCAAAGGGGTGCGTTAGCTACGCGTGCTTTTTTTCTCCCCCACCTTTTAAATACCGCTGGTATTTAGAGTTCACAGAAGGGCTGTGTTAGGCTCCAAAAATGGAGCATAGAGCATAATTTACCGCCACTGCAACTCTCAATACCAGCGGTGCTTATGGACGCGGCCAGCTTCAAAAACGTGCTCGTGCACGATTCCCCCATAGGAAACAATGGGGCAGTTTGAGCTGAAAAAAAACCTAACACCTGAAAAAAAGCAGCGTTCAGCTCCTAACGCAGCCCCATTGTTTCCTATGGGGAAACACTTCCTACGTCTGCACCTAACACCCTAACATGTACCACGAGTCTAAACACCCCTAACCTTACACTTATTAACCCCTAATCTGCCACCCCCGCTATCGCTGACCCCTGCATATTTTTTTAACCCCTAATCTGCCGCTCCGTACACCGCCGCCACCTACGTTATCCCTATGTACCCCTAATCTGCTGCCCCAACACCACCGACCCCTATATTATATTTATTAACCCCTAATCTGCCGCCCCCAACGTCGCCGCCACCTACCTACACTTATTAACCCCTAATCTGACGACCGGACCTCACCACTACTCTAATAAATGTATTAACCCCTAAAGCTAAGTCTAACCCTAACACTAACACCCCCCTAAGTTAAATATAATTTTTATCTAACGAAATAAATTAACTCTTATTAAATAAATTAATCCTAATTAAAGCTAAATACTTACCTGTAAAATAAACCCTTATATAGCTACAATATAAATAATAATTATATTGTAGCTATTTTAGGATTAATATTTATTTTACAGGCAACTTTGTATTTATTTTAACCAGGTACAATAGCTATTAAATAGTTAATAACTATTTAATAGCTACCTAGTTAAAATAATTACAAAATTACCTGTAAAATAAATCCTAACCTAAGATACAATTAAACCTAACACTACACTATCAATAAATAAATTAAATAAACTACCTACAATTATCTACAATTAAACCTAACACTACACTATCAATAAATTAATTAAATAAAATACCTACAAATAAATACAATTAAATAAACTAACTAAAGTACAAAAATAAAACAAGAACTAAGTTACAAAAAATAAAAAAATAATCTTGGATGACATCATTTAAAGGAACCGTGATTCGGCGAGTAGGCGTCGGTAGAAGAGGATGGATCCGCGTCAGCTGGAAGAAGATGGCTCCGCTCCGCTCCGGATGGATGAAGATTGAAGATGCCGCTTGATAGAAGACTTCAGCCCGATGATGGACCTCTTCAGCGCCCGCTTGGATCAAGACTTCAGCCCGATGATGGACCTCTTCAGCGCCCACTTGGAACAAGACTTCAGCCGGATGATGGACTTCTTCAGCCCCCGCTTGGGCTTGGATGAAGACTTCGGAGGCTCCTCTGGACAGATCGGTGATACCCGGCGTAGTGAAGATAAGGTAGTGAGATCTTCAGGGGCTTAGTGTTAGGTTTATTTAAGGGGGGTTTGGGTTAGATTAGGGGTATGTGGGTGGTGGGTTGTAATGTTGGGGGGGGTATTGTATGGGTTTTTTTACAGGCAAAAGAGCTGAATTCTTTGGGGCATGCCACGCAAAAGGCCCTTTTAAGGGCTGATAAGGTTAAAGAGCTTTTCTATTTGTATTTTAGAATAGGGTAGGGCATTTTTTTTATTTTGGGGGGCTTTGTTATTTTATTAGGGGTGCTTAGAGTAAGTGTAATTAGCTTAAAATTGTTGTAATCTTTTTCTAATGTTTGTAAATTATTTTTTTATTTTTTGTAACTTAGTTCTTTTTTATTTTTTGTACTTTAGTTAGTTTATTTAATTGTATTTATTTGTAGGTATTTTATTTAATTAAGTTATTGATAGTGTAGTGTTAGGTTTAATTGTAGATATTTGTAGGTATTTTATTTAATTAATTTATTGATAGTGTAGTGTTAGGTTTAATTGTAACTTAGGTTAGGATTTATTTTACAGGTAATTTTGTAATTATTTTAACTAGGTAGCTATTAAATAGTTATTAACTATTTAATAGCTATTGTACCTGGTTAAAATAAATACAAAGTTGCCTGTAAAATAAATATTAATCCTAAAATAGCTGCAATATAATTATTATTTATATTGTAGCTATATTAGGGTTTATTTTACAGGTAAGTATTTAGCCTTAAATAGGATTAATTTATTTAATAAGAAATAATTTATTTTGTTAGATAAAAATTATATTTAACTTAGGGGGGTGTTAGTGTTAGGGTTAGACTTAGCTTTAGGGGTTAATAAATTTAATAGAGTAGCGGTGAGGTCCGGTCGGCAGATTAGGGGTTAATACTTGAAGTTAGGTGTTGGCGATGTTAGGGAGGGCAGATTAGGGGTTAATACTATTTATTATAGGGTTATTGAGGTGGGAGTGAGGCGGATTAGGGGTTAATAACTTTATTATAGTAGCGGTGAGGTCCGGTCGTCAGATTAGGGGTTAATAAGTGTAGGTAGGTGGCGGCGACATTGGGGGTGGCAGATTAGGGGTTAATAAATATAATATAGAGGTCGGCGGTGTTAGGGGCAGCAGATTAGGGGTACATAGGGATAACGTAGGTTGCGGCGGTGTGCGGTCGGCAGATTAGGGGTTAAAAAATTTTATTAGAGTGGCAGCGATGTGGGGGGGCCTCGGGTTAGGGGTACATAGGTAGTTTATGGGTGTTAGTGTACTTTAGAGCACAGTAGTTAAGAGCTTTATAAACCGGCGTTAGCCCAGAAAGCTCTTAACTCCTGGCTTTTTGCTGCGGCTGGAGTCTTGTCGTTAGATTTCTAACGCTCACTTCAGCCAAGACTCTAAATACCGGCGTTAGAAAGATCCCATTGAAAAGATAGGATACGTAAATGGCGTAGGGGGATCTGCGGTATGGAAAAGTCGTGGCTGGAAAGTGAGCGTTAGACCCTTTCCTGACTGACTCTAAATACCAGAGGGCGGCCAAAGCCAGCGTTAGGAGCCCCTAACGCTGGTTTTGACGGCTAACGCCAAACTCTAAATCTAGGCATAAGTTTAAATTAATCTAAAATTACAAAAAATACAAAAGTCTAACATTACAGAAAATAATAAACCAAATTATCAAAAATAAAAAAAAATTAAACCTAATAGCTATAAAAATAAAAAAGCCCTCCCCAAAATAAAAACACCCCCTAATCTAAACTAAACTGCCAATAGCCCTTAAAAGGGACTTTTGTAGGGCATTGCACTAAGTTAAACAGCTCTTTTACATAAAAAAAAACTAAGTCCCCCCTAACAGTAAACCGCCCCCACCCACCAAACCTCCCAAAATAAAAAACTTAAAACTAAAAATACCTAAACTACCCATTGCCCCTAAAGGAGCATTTGTATGGGCATTGCCCTTAAAAGGCCATTCGCCTCTTTTACTGCCCTTAAAAGGGCATTTAGCTCTTTTACAGTGCCCATTAAAAGCCCTAATCTAAAAATAAAAAATCTAACTCTAACCCCCAAATAGGTACTCACCATTCCTAAAGTCTGGCGGAGAAGGTCTTCTTCCAGGCGGTGGTAAAGTCTTCTTGCAGTCGGCGACATCTTCCATTGCGGCGACCTCTTCCATCTCCATCCAGGACCAAGCCATCGAGTGTGGAAATCCTCTTGGTACGATCACCGCTGCACACTGAGGATTGAATTCAAGGTACCAGTTTAAATATGGGGTACCTTGCATTCCTATTGGCTGACATTTTCAAATCAGCCAATAGGATGAGAGCTACTGAAATCCTATTGGCTGATTTGCCTTGAATTCAGTCCTCAGTGTGCGACAGTGATCATAGGAAGAGGATCTCCACGCTCGATGGCTCCGCGGTTGCTATTCCGGTTCTGCGGTCATCTCTGCTCTTCGCCGGCTTGGTCCTGGATGAAGATGGAAGAGGTCGCCACGCTGGAAGAAGACGTTGACACCTGCAAGAAGACTTTAACGCCACCTGGAAGAAGACCTTCTCCGCCGGACTTCAGAAATGGTGAGTACCTATTTGCGGGTTAGATTAAGGATTTTGTTTTTTTTTTAGCTTGGGGGGATTTTTTTTTTAAACTTAAAATAGCTGTTTAACTAGGTTTAATTTTTTAATTTTTGATAATTTGGTTTATTATTTTCTGTAATGTTGGACTTTTTTATTTTTTGTAATTTTAGATTAATTTAAATTTAGTTTTTTTTAATTTAAGTAGTTAGGTTTTAATTTAGGTAATTGGGGTTAATTTAGGTGGTGTTAGTTTAAGGGGCTTAGTAATTTAGTTATTTGCATTGTGGGGGGTTGGTGGTTTAGGAGTTAATAGATTTATTAGGTTAATTGTGTTGTGGGGGGTTGGCGGTTTAGGGGTTATTAGATTTATTAGGTTTATTGTGTTGTGGGGGTTTGGGGGATTAGGGGTTAATAGATTTATTAGGTAGATTTGCAATGTTGAGGTTGGCAGATTTAGGGGTTAATACTTTTATTAGGTATATTACTATGTGGGTGAATGGCGGATTAGGGGTTAATAGTTTAATTAGGCATATTGCGTTGTGGCGGGTTCGTGGTATAGGGGTTAATACTTTTATTATTAGTTGCGATCTGGGAGGAATTGCGGATATAAAGGTTTTGACTTGTTAGGTTTATTTTTGGGAGGCGTGTTCAACTTTTACGGGATATTTAACTTTTGTGTGCCTTTTTTATGCGCCGTAAGTCACTCCGGAAATGTATATTTACTCACACTTCTGGACATCACTAGTTTATTCGACTTATGGCAATTTATGAACTGCCGGCACCGTATATGGGATTCCATTATGTGTGACGTGTAATTATGGGCCAAACTGGTTTCAACAGTTGCGCTGAAGCCTGCGCCGCATATGTAATCTCACCCATGATTTTTATTTAATGAGTGGGCAGCTGAACTTTGACATTAAAAGGACATTCTAGTAAAAAAATTAAATGCACATAGATGAATTACATCTTTGAATAGAAACATACTTGTAATGTACATGTATTGGCAAAAATTCTTCTAGTAAAAGTTATAGATGTTTTATTAACATTTTTCTCTGCATGTGAAGCATAGCTAGTTATTCTCAGTGCACCAGCATTTTAAATACGACAGCTGCTCAGAGCGCTAGTGGGGCTTGTATCAAGTCAGCAACTAACAAATTGAGTCATTACCAGATGGTACAAGCACCTTTAACTCTCTGAGCAAGTGCTCTGTTTAAAATACTGGTGTACAGAGCATACTTAAATACACTTTTGAAACAGCTATAGCTTTGATTAGAAGCATTTTTGCTAATGCATATATATTACAAAAATGCTTCTATTCAAAACTAAAATACATCCATGTGGATTCCAATTTTGGCTGGAATGTCCCTTTAACATAAATGTTTTGGCATTAAAAATACAGTATATACATTTTAATTCTCTTTATACATTAAACTACATGCAATAGAGGGTTTTTTTTTTAGCAATAAATGTCCAGCAGCCAACATTTTATATAGATTTATGTATGATATTTATAAAAAATCATTTTTATGATGGCCTCTCATTTTTATAAAAATATCAAATAAATTTAAATTGCATCAAAAATTGCTTTAATTGAAGCTTAGCAAAAATATGCTTTGGCATTAAATGTTCTTTGCTACTTAAATGATTAACTAGGAATTGATGCTAAGGTCATGTGGCCACTACTTGTGACATCATAAATCGTGATATTCCATCCCTGACACCAGCTCAACTGAACTACTCTAAGTAGAGATACAAAGCGAATAGGAAGCAGACATTTGTCTTCTATACAGTTATTACCTCTAGTATTTTGAAGACTAATAGAAGTTTAAAACAGCCACTGCTAGGAGCTTACAGCTCCCTTAAGGTGAGCTGCTAATTAAAAAAAATATATATAAATATGTCATGGATAAAGGGGAGAGGAGAGATAACCAGGAACGAAATCCTAGTTCAAAAGACAGGGAAATCAGCACTCTTTTTAAAAAAGAAAAGCTCAAGAGACCAATCAATTACAAAAAATGCTTTTAATCGTGGAAAAGAGGCTCCTCCCACCGAACGAACACCGTCACCCAAGAGACTATATACAACTACTGTATTTTATATAGCAAAGTATACCAGAATCTTGAGTATAAAAGTTGATAGCTAGATATAAACAAATATCAATAAAGAAGATATTTGTTTATATCTACCTATCAACTTTTATACTCAAGATTCTGGTATACTTTGCTATATAAAATACAGTAGTTGTATATTGTGTCTTGGGTGACGGTGTTCGTTCGGTGGGAGGAGCCTCTTTCCCACGATTAAAAGCATTTTTTGTAATTGATTGGTCTCTTGAGCTTTTCTTTTTTTAAAAAAGACCCGATTTCCCTGTCTTTTGAACTAGGATTTAGTTCCTGGTTATCTCTCCTCTCCCCTTTATCCATGACATATTTATATAAGGGTCTGCACCATTTTGTAATTGGTATTTTCAGACACGTATGTGTTTGACACCTATACTAGTATCACTTTAGCTCAATACAGCAATTGCGTCCTCTCCGTCTTTCTCTCGAATATTAATATATATATATATATAGATTAAAAAAATTACTGACCATGACCAACATATAAAAGTACTGACCATGACCAACATATAGAAAGGGCCAATCAATCAAATATATCTTCTAAACATGAAGAAGGTAGTTTTTGGAGGGTAAGATCTAGACTTTTATATCTGCTTGTCATGCTGTGGCTCTGTTCGTCTGTCAGAACCTATATTGAGAGTCTTTCTTAACCGTATCTGAAGTAAAGATGTGTCTGTGGGAAGATGCTATATGCAAATGTAAGTGGTGATGTCACTAGGCAACATTTATTTTAAAATACATGGGGCTAGATTACAAGTCAGTCGCAAACAGTTTTGCGCTAGCGCAATGTCGTTTTCACAATCCATTTTCATTCCGCTGATATTACAAGTGCAACAAAATTGCGATTGCGCTAACCCAATAGCCTTTTATGCTTCAATCTTTTCTGAAATCTAAGAGCTGTGGTTAACTGGATTCCAAAATTAAAAAGTTGCACAAAACACTTTGCAAATACATTACAAAGTACACTTACACCCATATCTGAACTATTAACCAATAAAATGCCACCCCCACATCACAAGGTACCTAAATAAACTGTTAATCCATAAACCGCAATCCCCCACAAAGCAATACCTAAATAAACTATTAATCCCTAAACTGCCATCCCCTCACATCACAAGGTACTTAACCCTTTAAGGACACAGCTTTCAGTTTGCTCAATTGTTTTATGACGAAAAAATTCCGTCATATGTCATTAAGAGGTTAAATAAACTATTAACCCCTAAACCACCACCCCCCTCATCACAAGGTACCTAAATAAACTATTAACCCCTAAACTGCCACCCCCACATTAAAAGGTACCTAAATAAACTATTAACACCTGAACTGCCATCCCCCCACAAAGCAGTACCTAAATAAACTATTAACCCCTAGCCGCCATCCCCTCACATCACAAGGTACCTAAATAAACTATTAACACCTAAACTGCCATCCCCCCATAACGCAGTACCTAAATAAACTATTAACCCCTACACCGCCACCCCCCTACATTGCAAAGAACCTAAATAAACTATTAACCCCTAAATCACAATCCTAAAATTACCAGGAAAAAAATAACATTACACAAAAGTAAAAAAAAATAACATTAAAGAAAAAAAAAAAATAAATTAAAAAAAAAAAATCCTATTCAAAAAACAACCCCCCAAAAAATCCAATTCTAAAAATAAACTACCAAAAGACCTTAAAAAGGCTTTTTGTAGGGCATTGCCTTAAGGCGATCAGCTCTTTTACTTAAAACCCCCACTAATCCCTCTAACATTACAACCCCCACCCCTCAAAATAAAAAATAACTAAAAAAAATTAAATTACTCATTGCTCTGAAAAGGGCATTTGGAAGGGCATTGCCCTTAAAAAGACATTCTGCTCTTTTGCTGCCGAAGTAAAAATAAATAATTAACACTAACCCTAACTAAATGTCTTCTTTCCATTGATGGCGGGGACGTCGTTCCTCCTCATGCGATCTTCAACACGGAGGTCCTTTTCATATGATCTCCAGCCACACACTGAATAGCAGAGGTGTAACTAGAAACCACAGAGCCCAGGTGCAAGAATCAAAGAAGCCCCCCCCCCCAAAAAAAAAGGGAATTTTATAAATATAGTTTTTTTTATTTATTTTTTACATTTAACACAGGAAAAAAAATGTGAATCAGATGAGGGGGGCAGTTATCAAGCCGTCAACCTCAAATACGCTGGAATTCCGCAGCGTATTTGTGGCGAGGATGATTTGCCTTAGTTATCAAAGGCTACAGACCGGCAAAGTAGAATTCTGTGACGTAAACTTCGATCCGCCGGACTCCGTCCGACACAGATTGATTCTTACGTCACTCCAGATGTTCCGCACACAAGTACGGCACAATCTGACTACTTTTGCTAGTTATCAAAAAACTAGCAGGTACGCTCGGCACTTTTACGGCCCAGCGTACCTGGTTTTCAAACCGCCACCCTGGAGGCGGCGGATCCCATAGGAATCAATGGGAGTCTGACCATAGCGAAAGTACAAGTTCGCTGCTGCCAGACATCCCATTGATTTCTATTGGAGCTGTCTACACCTAACACCCTAACATGTACCCCGAGTCTAAACACCACTAATCTGTCCCCCCTACACCGCCGCAAATAAATAAAGTTATTACCCCCTAAACCGCTGTTCCCGGAGCCCCCCCGCAAGCTACTCTTTACCTATTAACCCCTAAACCGCCGCTCCCTGACCCTGCCGCAACCTATATTAAATTTATTAACCCCTATCTTGCCCCCCCTACACCGTCACCACCTATAATAAATTTATTAACCCCTATCCTGCCCCCCACTACACCGCCACCACTGTAATAAAATTATTAACCCCTAAACCTAAGTCTAACACTAACCCTAACGCCCCCCTAACTAAAATATTAATTAAATCTAAATAATATTTCTATTATTAACTAAGTTAATCCTATTTAAAACTAAATATTTACCTGTAAAATAAACCCTAATATAGCTACAATATAAATAATAATTATATTGTAGCTATCTTAGGATTTATTTTTATTTTACAGGCACCTTTCAATTTATTTTAACTAGGTACAATAGCTATTAAATAGTTATTAACTATTTAATAGCTTACCTAGCTAAAATAAAGAGAAATTTACCTGTAAAATAAAAACTAACCTAAGTTACAATTACACCTAACACTACACTACACTTAAATAAATTATTCCTATTTAAAACTAAATACGTACCTGTAAAATAAACCCTAAGATAGCTACAATATAATTAATAATTACATTGTAGCTATCTTAGCATTTATATTTATTTTACAGGTAACTTTGTATTTATTTTAGCTAGTTAGAATAGTTATTAAATAGTTATTAACTATTTAATAACTACCTAGCTAAAAGAAATACAAAATTACCTGTAAAATAAATCCTAACCTAAGTTACAATTAAACCTAACACTACACTATCATTAAATAAATTAAATAAACTACCTACAAAGAACTACAATTAAATACAATTACATAAACTAACTAAAGTACAAAAAATAAAAAAGCTAAGTTACAAAAAATAAAAAAAATAAGTTACAAACATTTAAAAAAATATTACAACAATTTTAAGCTACTTACACCTAATCTAAGCCCCCTAATAAAATAACAAACCCCCCCAAAATAAAAAAAATGCCCTACCCTATTCTACATTAAAAAAGTTCAAAGCTCTTTTACCTTACCAGCCCTTAAAAGGGCCTTTTGTGGGGGCATGCCCCAAAGAGTTCAGCTCTTTTGCCTGTAAACGAAAAATACAACCCCCCCAACATTAAAACCCACCACCCACATACCCCTAATCTAACCCAAACCCCCCTTAAAATAACCTAACACTAATCCCCTGAAGATCATCCTACCTTTAGTTGTCTTCACTCAGCCGAGCCACCGATGGAACTGAAGAGAACATCCGGACCGGCAGAAGTGATAATCCAAGGGGCGCTGAAGAAATCTTCCATCCGATGAAGTGATCCTCCAAACGGCGCTGAAGAAATCTTCCATCCGGGCGAGGTCATCTTCCAAGAGGCGCTGAAGAAGTCTTCTATCCGGGTGAGGTCATCTTCGAAGCCGGGTCTTGAATCTTCATCCCGCCGACGCGGAACATCCTTCTTTCCCGACAGACTACCGACGAATGAAGGCTCCTTTAAGGGACGTCATCCAAGATGGCGTCCCTTCAATTCCGATTGGCTGATTCAATCCGCTTGGAGGATCACTTCATCGGATGGAAGATTTCTTCAGCGCCCCTTGGATGATCACTTCTGGGTTGTATTTTTCTTTTACAGGCAAAAGAGCTGAACTCTTTGGGGCATGCCCCCACAAAAGGCCCTTTTAAGGGCTGGTAAGGTAAAAGAGCTTTGAACTTTTTTAATGTAGAATAGGGTAGGGCATTTTTTTTATTTTGGGGGGGTTTGTTATTTTATTAGGGGGCTTAGATTAGGTGTATGTAGTTTAAAATTGTTGTAATATTTTTTTAAATGTTTGTAACTTATTTTTTTTATTTTTTGTAACTTAGCTTTTTTTATTTGTTGTACTTTAGTTAGTTTATGTAATTGTATTTAATTGTAGTTATTTGTAGGTAGTTTATTTAATTTATTTAACTTGGGTTAGGATTTATTTTACAGGTAATTTTGTATTTATTTTAGCTAGGTAGTTATTAAATAGTTAATAACTATTTAATAACTATTCTAACTAGCTAAAATAAATACAAAGTTACCTGTAAAATAAATATAAATGCTAAGATAGCTACAATGTAATTATTAATTATACTGTAGCTATCTTAGGGTTTATTTTACAGGTAAGTATTTAGTTTTAAATAGAAATAATTTATTTAAGTGTAGTGTAGTGTTAGGTGTAATTGTAACTTAGGTTAGTTTTTATTTTACAGGTAAATTTCTCTTTATTTTAGCTAGGTAAGCTATTAAATAGTTAATAACTATTTAATAGCTATTGTACCTAGTTAAAATAAATTGAAAGGTGCCTGTAAAATAAAAATAAATCCTAAGATAGCTACAATATAATTATTATTTATATTTTAGCTATATTAGGGTTTATTTTATAGGTAAGTATTTAGTTTTAAATAGGATTAATTTAGTTCATAATAGAAATATTATTTAGATTTATTTAATTAATATTTAAGTTAGGGGGGTGTTAGGGTTAGTGTTAGACTTAGGTTTAGGGGTTAATAATTTTATTACAGTGGCGGCGGTGTAGTGGGGGGCAGGATAGGGGTTAATAAATTTATTATAGGTGGCGACGGTGTAGGGGTGGCAGGATAGGGGTTTCTAGGTATAATGTAGGTGGCAGCGGTGTCTGGGAGCGGCGGTTTAGGGGTTAATACATTTATAAGACTTGCGGCGGGGTCTAGGAGCGGCGGTTTAGGGGTTAATACATTTATAAGACTTTCGGCAGGGTCTAGGAGCGGCGGTTTAGGGGTTAGTAACTTTATTTAGTTGCAAGGGGCTCCGGGGGCGCCGGTATAGGGGGTAGAACAGTGTAGTTTAGTGTGAGTGCTTAGTGACAGGCTAGCAATAAAGCTGGGAAAAAGCCGAAGAGCAGCGAGATCGGAGGAGTGATAACTATCACAGTCCGCTGCTCATCGCCCCGCTGCTTTTTGACAGCTTTATTTGATAACTTAGGCGTATTTTCTCAGGTCCGCGGTGGCGAAGGTAGGCGAGCTTAGGCGGGCGTATTGGGCCGGCGAAGGCAGGAAAGTTGACACGTTGATAACTACCCCCCTACATATCTACAAAAGGAGGTACCCTGTGCCCACAGTCGTGAGATGGTCTGACCACCTATTACTGTATATAGTGACACTGTTTAACCCACCAATACTGTATATAGTGAGTCAGTGACACAGTCTGTAATCTGCGGTTGAGATGGCTGGCCTGTCCCTACCTGCCCCAGTACTTTATAAAGTGACCACAGTAGTCTATGAAATAGTAGTCCAGCCCCCCGTACTGTATATAGTGGTACTGTATAGGCTGACACTGTTTACCCCCCGCCCCCCCCATGCTGTAGTAGCAAGGTCTGTAATATGTTGGTTCCACAAACATACACACACACACACATACATGCATAAATACACACACAGTCACATACATACACACACACACATACATGCATAAATACACACTCAGTCACATACATACACACACACATACATGCATAAATACACACACAGTCACATACATACACACACACATACATGCATAAATACACACACAGTCACATACACACACACACACACACATAAACACCAATGGGTAAAACAGAAACACTAACCCCTGTAGTCAGAGACACTAGTGAAGCATCATGTCCCACTCACATGATATTAGTACGACCTCTGCACCCCCTGTAGTTTCGTCCCTGCTGAATAGTGAATGTGAGGTACCCCTTTAATATAGGGGTACCCTTGCATTCCGATTGACTAATTTGAATCTTCAAATTCAAATCAGCCAATAGAATTAAAGGAAAAAGCTTTGTGTAATGTTAGGGTTTTTTTCTGTAATGTTAGTTGGGTTTTTTTCTTTCTGTAATGTCAGGTTTTTTTCCCCTGTAATGTTATTTTTTTTTTTATTTTATGTAAGATTAGGTTTTTATTTAATTTTAGAGGTAAGTTTTTTTTTAAGGTAGTTAGGATTTTTTTTTAGTAAATTTAGGGGTATTTTAATTTGGATTAAGATACAGGGTGTTAGGTTAGAGGGTTTGGATGTTCGTTTTTTAACTTTGAGTTTTGGGGGGATGGGGGCTGAGGGGTTAATAGTTTTAATTAGTATTTTCAATGTGGGTGGATGTGTTTTAGGGGTTAATAGTTTTAAGTAGTGTTTGCGATGTGGGGGATGGCAGTTTAGGGGTTAATAGTTTATTTAGGTACTTTGCGATGTGGAGGATAGCGTTTTAGGGGTTAATAGTTTTATTAGTGTTTGTGATGTGGGGGATGGCGGTTTAGGGGTTAATAGTTTATTTCGGTACTTTGTGATGTGAGGGATGGAGGCTTATGGGTTAATAGTTTATTTAGGTGCTTTGCGATGTGGGGGGATGGCAGTTTAGGGATTAATAGGCTAGGGGCTTATGGTAGGGTGTTAAGATTTTTTCACTTTTTTCTCACCATTGATTTCTATGGGGAATGCAAAAATGCAAGTTCGTCTGTTAGTTTTTTCCACCACCACTTTTTGATCTAATACATGTACACGCACACAGAAACTCAGCTTAGGATTTTTGCACTTTTCAGGTTACCGCTAGCGCAAAATACTTTTTTTTTCCAATAAAAATACCAGTGGAACCCGACAAGCGCAAAAAGCTTAACCGTAGTGATGTTTTTCGCTAACGGAAAAAAAATATTTACCACAGCACTTGTAATCTAGCACATGTCTAGTGCAAATGTTTTCTGACTAGGGGCACTGATGTACTGTATTTGTCTACTATGTTGTCCATTCATCTTAACAACCATCAGACTCCTAACAAACAACTGAGATTTACTAATAATTCTAAATACTTTGCAAGGACAAATTCCCCACATAAGGTGAAAACATAAACTCCAGTAACTAGTTTTGCCATTTAATGTCACCATTTTTAAAATGTATGCAATAAATAAAACTGTCCTTAACCACTTGTAAATCCTTAAAATGATAGTAAATAAGACTATAAGAATGTTGCAATGAAAAAGATATAATACTTTGCAAGTAAAACCACATTTTTTTAAGTGTATGTATATATATATATATATATATATATATATATATATATATATATATATTTTATAATAAAAGGTTTATAATCCTAATTGGTATTTTCTGTTCCTCCGCACCCTTTCATTTGCTCTTTTGGCTGGGCTGTGATGTATAGAGCCGTCCAACACTCTCTCTAGACTTTCTACGGGCTTTAAAGGGGCTGGACTTCAAGATTGTCATATGACACACATGCTAATTGGATGTTCACTGGAATTCCCCCCCCCCCCAAAAAAAAAGGAGTTAATCCAAGTGGGTTGGCATAACATTGCAATAGAAGCTTTACTATATGAACTAATTTGACCCTTTCACACATGGATTAAAAACAAAAAAAGTACATATATACTTTTTTAATGGAAAATATTATATATATAGCATTTGATTAGTTAAAGTTTATCATAACTTAAACTCTGAACTCTTCCATTATTTTCAAACTTCAGCTGTTAAATTGAGAACTCCTGGACTGATTAAATTGCTACAGGCATTTTTCTTGTTGCTCTTGCGTGCAGCATATCGTGGTATGAGGGGGAGGAGAATTTTATTTACAATTTCAGTTGAAACAGCTGAAACCAGCAACTTCCTGCTTTTTTAACAATATATTGGAATCAGACAACAATGTAGGTTATTTGCTGTTTAAAGGGACATGAAGTTTAAATATTTTCTTCATGATTCAGTTAGAGCATACAATTTTACAGTTTCAAATTTACTTCTAGTTTCAAATGTGCTTCATTCTCTTTATGTTTTTTGTTGAAGAGGTATCAATGCACTACTGAATGCTAGATGAACACATATGTTGAGCCTATAACAAGAAGCATATAAGTACATCCACCAATCAGCAGCTAGCTTACAGTTGTGCATTGCTACTCCTGAACCTACCTAGTTATGCTCTTCAACAAAGGATATCAAGGTAATTATAGAAGTAAATTGGAAAGTTATCGTTCTCTTAATAATGAAAGAGAAATAAAATGGGGTTCATGTCCCTTTAATGGGGATGCTTTTTAAATATGTTCATATTTTGAATTAAAGTGAATATTTACCAGCAGAAAAAAAACAAAGACTGCTATCTTTGGAGTGTAACAAACAGATATAGTGGTATATATGTGGGTAATTGGGTAGATTAGTTAAACCACTAGAATGTTTTTATTGAGAAAAACATAACCTGTTCTAAAGTAAAGATATGTTTGTGGGCATATGCTTTACTGCACACTTGCACTTTTGTCACCTAGGAAAACTGGCTCAAAATATGCAAAAAAAATGACTTGGTGCACCATTTTGGTGCATCAGTCTACATTTATTTCCTGATATCAAGGTTCAACATTTCTATGAATTAGCGCTCACAAACCATAAAAATAACCATTGGCAGAGATTTACTAATCATGATAAAAAAATTCAAATCTTTTATTAGTCAATATAACTGACTCTCTTGTTCTTTCTGGAGAATTATTATATACTCACCGGCTACTTTATTAGGTACACCTGTTTAATTGCTTGGTAACACAAATTGCTAATCAGCCAATCACATGGCAGCAACTCAATGCATTTAGGCATCTAGACGTGGTGAAGACGACTTGCTGAAGTTCAAACCGATCATCAGCATGGAGAAGAAAGGGGATTTAAGTGACTTTGAATGTGGCATGAATCTTGGTGCCAGACGGGTTGGTCTGAGTATTTAAAAAACTGCTGATCTACTGGGATTTTCATGCCCAACCATCTCTAGGATTTACAGAGAATGGTCCAAAAAAGAGAAACTATCCAGGGATCGGCAGTTGTGTGGATGAAAATGCCTTGTTAATGTCAGAGGAGAATGGCAGACTGGTTCTAGATGATAGAAGGGTAACAGTAGCTCAAATAACCACTCATTACAACCAAGGTATGCAGAATACCATCTCTGAAAGCACAACATGTCGACCCTTGAAGCAGATGGGCTACAGCAGTAGAAGACCACACCGGGTGCCACTCCTGTCAGCTAAGAACAGGAAACTGAGGCTACATTTCACACAGGCTCACCCAAATTGGACAATAGAAGATTGGAAAAACATTTGTATGTGTATATATATATATATATATATATATATATATATATATATATTTATATTTATGACAAAAAGAGCTATTATCACTTTCGATGCCCTTATCACGGCGATTGCTAGAGTAGGCTTTTTGAGGTAGGCTTTTTATTTGAGGGGTGGGAGTTACTTTGTTTTAGAATTGGGATTTTTTTTGTCAAGTATAATAACTTAATCACTTAAGGGCAATGCCCTACCAAATGCACTTATCGTGGCAATTGTAGAGGGATTTTCATTTTGGGGTGGACTTAATTTTAGGATAGGCATAACTTTTTTTATGTTCGGTAGTGCTTTGTTTTTTTGGTAATGTGTTTTTTTAATTTTGTATAATTTTAGTCTTTAGTTTTTTTGTGTAACTTATGTGTAAGGTTATAGATCTGAGGGGCTAGCTGTTAGGTAGTTAAAGGGACATGAAACCCAATTTTTTTCTTTTGTGATTTAGAAAGAGCATGTCATTTTAAACAACTTTCTAATTTACTTATATTATCTAATTTGCTTCATTCTCTTGATATCACGTGATGAAAAGCATATCTAGATATGTTCAGAAGCTGCTGATTGGTTGCTGCACATAGAGGCCTTGTGTGATTGGCTCACACATGTGCATTGCTATTTCTTCAACAAAGGATATCTAAAGAATTGAGCAAATTAAATAATAGAAGTAAATTGGAAAGTTGTTTAAAATTGCATGCCCTATCTGAATCATGAAAGTTTAATTTTGACTAGACTGTTCCTTTAAATAGTGTAGGGCTAGTTTGCATTGGTAGGTTGTTGCGATTTAGGGGTTAATAGGTTAGGGTGTGTTTGCAATGGGGTTTTTGGTGGTTTGGGGATTAATAGGTTAGGGGGTGTATGCGGTGGGTGGTTGTGGTAATTTAGAGGATAATAGGTTAGGAGGTTTCTTGCAGTGGGGGGTTATAGTGATTTAGGGGTTAATAGTTTAGGTGGGTTTGCAGTGGGGGGTTATGGTACTGTAAGAGTTAAGTAGTGTAGGGGTTATTGTGGTGGGGGGTTATGGCAGTATAAGGGTTAGGATAGGCTATATATTGACGTGGGCTATTGGCCATATTGGGGTTAATAGGTTAGGAAGCTATTGTCTAATACTGTGTTTTAAATGTGATATTCGATTTGAATGTGACATTCGAATTCAAAATAGTATTTCTAGTCTAATACTGTGTTTTATAAATGTAATATTCAAATTCGAATGTGACATTCGATTCGAATGTGATATTCAATTTGAATGTGACATTCAAAATAGTGTCTCTAGTCTACAATTGTTTTATAAATGTAATATTCGAATTTGAATGTGATATTCGAATGTAACATTCAAATTCGAATGTGACAATCGAATTTGAATGTGACATTCGAATTCGAAATGTGACATTCGAAAACTGTAAATAACATTCGAAAATTGAATTTTTAAGAATATTCGTTCTCATCAACATTCTATTATGTAAATCGAATTTCTACAATAACATTCGTTCTAACATTCGAATTTGGATATAAACACATTCGCCCATCCCTAGTGTTAATGTGTTATGTGTGTCTAGGGGTCCTAGATATGTTTTTGCATAATCTGAGTCCTGCATTTATTGCTGGGAGGACAACCCATAATATTTACTTAATCTATTCAATTTACTAAATCCATGTATTAATCTATGCAGCCTAATCAACAACACAACTCACACATTCTTTAATAGAAAATTCTGTACAATAATATAGAACTTTTTGAGTCTTTTCCTTCTTAGATAATTTAGTTTAGTAAGTTTGATATTCAACATTTACAAAAAAAAGTTTTTAAAAATATTTACAAACCGTAAGAGAGACACTAAGTGCTCCATGTACAAAGAAGCAGCGCTGCTCCGGAGCCCTTGAGGGGCAGGTTTGCATATGTGAGCCTGCTTCCTGCAATATTAGAAGCAGCGGTCATTAGACCGCTTCTTCTTACATCCTACGCCACCTCTGAGGTGGTGAGGGAAAATCACAGAGAGCTTGCTCGATCTTAGTGATTGACAGCCCCTTCAGACGCGTGATTGGTCGTGCGAATGAAGGGGCGGGTATTACAAACTCGGGTTTAGAATTTTTTTTCTTATGATGCATTTCAAATTTTTTAATTTAGATCTACCGATTTTTTTATTTTACTGAGTGTAACTTCACATTTTCTTAAAGGGACATGAAACCCAAATTTTTTCTTTCATGATTTAGAAAGAGCATACAATTATAAACAACTTTCTAATTTACTTCTATTATATAATGTGCTTCATTCTCTTGATATTCTTTGCTGAAACGCATATCTAGATATGCTTAGTAGCTGCTGATTGGTAGCTGCACATAGATGCCTGCTGTGATTGGTTCACCGCGTGCATTACTATTTCTTCATTAAAGTATATCTAAAGAATGAAGCAAATTAGGTAATAGAAGTACATTGGAATGTTGTTTAAAATTGTATTCTCTATGTTAATCATGAAAGAAAATGTTTGGGTATAGTGTCCCTTTAAGTGTGCACAAGCAAATTTCATTGTAGTTACCTTTAAAAGTTTTTAAATCTGTGCACGTTTGTCTTGCTACATAGTTAGAAAACAATATATTCAAAACAAATTGTACAGTATTTTATGTAAACACTATAAAGTATGCGATAAGCCAGTAGATATATATATATATATATATATATATATATATATATATATATATATATATATATATATATATATATATATATATATATATATTAGGACTGACTCCCTTAATGCTGAGGACCCTTAATGCTGAGGAAAAGAGGCAAACAATTATCCTGAGTAGTCTCAACTGCACTTCTGCTAATGTGCCTGCTATCTTTGCTAAGGCAGATAAAGAATTTGAGATATCTAAGGTTTCTTGCAAACAAAATCTCACCAGTACTAGAAAAAGATTCTCCTAAAATTAACAATCTGAAAAACAGTGAGATAAAGAAGAGCCTTAAAGCCTTGCTGGTCTGTACACACTGTGGAAACTAATTATTGTGTAACAGGTGTTAGTACATTTTTAAAATGATGTTTTCTGTCACCTTTGTGTCCCATTCAGCGGGATTATGAGTTCTGCATAAATATTTTCACTAGACATGTGCATGGCGAAAAAATTCGGTTTCATATTGATTCAGATTTTTTCTAATTTCGGTTCGGAGCGATTCGAATTCTGAAAAATTTGAATCAATTCGGTTCGGATTTGTTTCGGATTCATTCGGATTCGAATAAATTCGGTTCGGATTTGTTTCGGATTCATTCGGATTCGAATAAATTTGGCTGGATTCGGTTCGGTTCGGAAATTCGGAATTTCGGTAAGTGTTAGGTGGGATTAGACTAGTATTATGTACTGTACATTAGGTGTAACCCATAGCAGAGTGAAATAACCTAATATACTGTACAATACTAGTGTAATCCATGGCCATCCGAATCTACCGAATAAATCCGAAGTAATTCGGATTTATTCGGTAGATTCGGCACTATTTTAATTCGGAGATTCGGTTCGATCCAAATCTCCGAATTTGCCGAATTTTCAGAATTTCCGAATCGAACCAAACCGAATCGCACATGTCTAATTTTCACAAGCAGTTTCTTGTGATGCGCTTTATATAGGGGTTATAATATACACGCTATACAGAGTAATTATTTTGGATATGAAATTTATTAAAATAATATGAAGCTGTGGATGTTGTAAGACAGTCTGTTAATGATTTTATACTAAAGAAAAAAAATGATATTCAATTTTATGGAATCAGGGTATGAAAATGTACTAAACTTTAGAATTCCACATTTGTTTCTCATATATATTTTGTGCATTAAAAGAATAGTCTAGTCAACATTAAACTTTCATGATTCAGATAGAGCATGCAATTTTAAGCAACTTTCTTATTTACTCCTATTATCAATTTTTCTTCATTCTCTTGGTATCTTTATTGTAAAAAGCAAGACTGTAAGCTTAGGAGCCGGATCATTTTTGGTTCAGCACCTGGATAGCACTTTCTGATTGGTGTCTAAATGTAGCCACCAATCAGCAAGCGCTATTTAGGTGCTGAACCTAAAATGGATCGGCTCCTAAGCTTACATTCAAATAAAGATACCAAGAGAGGAAGAAATCTTGATAATAGGAGTAAATTAGAAAGTTGCTTAATATTGCATGCTCTATCTGAATCATGAAAGTTTAATTTTGACTAGACGGTTCCTTTAAAATATGTAGAAAGTAAATACAAGAATATGAAGAAATTGTATAATTATTAATTTAGATAAAATTACATGTTTTACAGGCAAGGGTTGACTATGGATCTAAAACTACTGATCTCCCTAAGAAATCTGACAAAAATTAGACTTTTAAAAGGTAAGAACAAAACTTTATAAATTGTTATTCAGAAATGTATTTGGGTAATTTAAAGGACAATTTAAAACAGTAGAATTGCATAACTAACAAGTGCATATAATAAAAAGACAATACATTAACATTCTAAATTTCACAAAAACTGTAGATTGTTTTTATGACAAATGTTTTTTTTACTCCCATTTCCAGCCCCCTGTACCATGTGACAGGCTTCAGCCAATCACAGACTAGAATACATATACCCTGTGAGCTTGTGCACATGCTCAGTAGGGGCTGGTGCTTAAAAAAAATGTGCATATAAAAAGAATTTGAAAAATTCTTAAAATTGTGTGCTCTTTTTGAATCATGAAAGTTTTGTTTTAATTGATTGTCCATTTAAATATTAACAGTGTTGGGATACCAACTCTATATATCAGATTCTCTATCTCTATGACATGGGAAGTCCATAATTGTACTAAACCCACACTGTAAGGCCAGCCCCTTTAATCCCACACTGTTTGGCCAGACTCTTTAATCCATATGTTATTCTATGTAGCCTAATTACTAAAGCTCACTATAAAATAACATACAAACTGGTGACTCTATTCCAGCTTAGAGTATAGTTGAATACGTACAATATTCTGGGTTATTTTCAAAAGTGAAAATATGTGGTGCTCTCAGCCAAGAAATTCCTGATATGTAAATTAGGTCTCTGGAGTTATCTAAATGATAAGGACTGTCCATTATAAAATCAGCACAGTTTCTTCAACCCATATATTATTTGATGCAGACTTATCACTAAAGCTCAGTCATTTTTAAATAAGTTATTTAGAATTACATGGATGTCTCATTCATTATTAAAGGGACACTAAACCCAATTTTTTTCATTAATGATTCAGATAGAGCATGCAATTTTAAGCAACTTTCTAATTTACTCCTATTGTCAAATTGTATTCATTCTCTTGCTATCTTTATTTCAAAAGCAGGAATGTAAAGCTTAAGAGCGGCCCATTTTTGGTTCAGAACCTAGGTTATTCTGTCTTATTGGATTGCTAAATTTAGCTACCAATAAGCAAGTGCTATCCAGGGTGCTGAACCTACATTGGGCTGGCTCCTAAGCTTTAAATTCCTGTTTTTTTAAATAAAGATAGCAAGAGAACAAAGACAAATTGACAGTAAGAGTAAATTAGAAAATTGCTTAAAATTACATGCTCTATCTGAATCATGAAAGAAAAAAGTTGGATTTAGTGTCCCTTTAATATACTGAACAGCATCACACAGTAATTGTTGAGTCTTTGCCAGCTTAGTAAATGCAGTTGAGTAAATTCAATATTCTCCATTCTTATAAAAAAGTTTTCAAACTATTTGCAAACAGTAACAGATATTTACAAGATATTCACACAATATTCCAGTGTGAAAAGGAAGTACAATCCCTATATTTGTAATAAATTGATTTACTTGATTCAATAATTAAATAGTAAATGTCAATATCTTAGTAAATATTAAAATATCAAAATTAAAGAAATGTTTCTCTTTGTAAAGTGTTCAAACTCTTCATGAATTTATTCTCCTTTGTTAAAAATATGTATCTTAAAGGGACATAATACTCATATGCTAAATCACTTGAAAACGATGCAGTATAACTGTAAAAAACTGACAGGAAAATGTCACCTGAGCATCTCTATGTAAAAAAGGAAGATATTTTACCTCTTAATTTCCTCAGCTTAGCAGAGTAAGTTCTGTGTAAAAAGTTATACTCAACTGCTGCTCAGCTGCAGGTAAAAAAAAATAAAAAAATGAAGAAATGAACAGCAGCCAATCAGCATCAACAGTGCTGAGGTCATGAACTCTTTTACTGTGATCTCATGAAATTTGACTTAACTCTCATGAGATTTCTTTGTAAACTTCCTTACACTGAATAGGGAAATAAGATGAGTGTGCATGAAAGCTCGCTCCTTCCGCTGTCCCGGGACAGACATACTGATTTGCTGCTTAGAAGTCCTTTACAATAGGATGTGGCTACTGAGAAACTTTTGAGGTAAAATATATTTCTTTTTTACAATGAGATGTTCAGGTGATGTTTTCTAGTCAGCTTTTTACAGCTATACTGCATCACTTTCAAGTGTTTAAACATTTTGGTATTATGGCCCTTTAACATTTAAATGTGCATAAGCAATTTGCATTAGAAACTCTCAAAACTTTTCCAAATTATGCAAGTCTGTCTTTCTATATGTTAAAAAAGTGAATTTTTTCGATTTTTTTTTTTCATTTTATTTCAGGACTGACTTCCTCAAAACTGAGAACAAGAGTAAAAAATATTCTGTGGTCGTGACTCTACTAGTGTTCTTGCCCCCTTGCTAAGGCAGAATCAAGAATTTAAACATCCAAGGTTTCTTCCAAACAGAATATCACCAGCGCTCATAACATTATAAAAGGAAAAGATTCTCAGAAAATCAAGAATCTGAAGAACACTTATTATACTGAAATAAACTGACATGTTTTACAGATAAGGGTTGAACGTGGACCTTTAAATACTGATCTTCCTAAGAAATCTGATAAAAAGGACTCATTTCAGAGGTAAGACCAAAACTTTCAAATGTTTATAATTAAGAGATTGTTCTGGGTAAGTTAAAGTAATGGTAAACCTCAACTAATCAAATGCCATATATGGAAACTTTGCCATTAAAAAAAATATTTGTGTACCTTTTTTTGTTTGTAATCCAACTGTGAAATGGTTAAATTAGCTCATATAATAATGCTTCTATTACAGTGTTATGCCGGCCCACTTGGCTGAACTCTTTTTTTTTTATGACCAATCCAGTGAACATCCAATCAACATGTGAGTCATTTGACAATCTTGAAGTTCAGCCACTTTAAAGCCCTTAGAAAGCCTATGTAGAGAGCGGGTGGGACTGCTCTACCCATTCTCTTCAGCCTAATCACTACACTCACTATATAATGACATATGAACTGCTTACTCTGTTCCAGCTTGGAGAATGTAGTTGAAGTTCAAAATTTGACATTCTTACTGATAAGAGGAAAATTTATTAGCAAACCGCGTCTTAGACTTACTAAATATTCAAACAGATTTCCAGTTTAAAAAATATCATGAAATTCTTATTTTATACAATAGACCTGATTCTCTAAATGATAAGAACTGTAGGTGTTCATATATTACTGAATTAGCACAAGAGTATAATTTAGCAGTTGTAGAATGTAGAATATTTTCTCTATGAGGCATGTTTTAAATATTTAGTGAACTCTGTTAGAGTGTTATTAAGGGATTAAATGCTTACCGGGGCGTTTCCAGGAGTGTAGAAGAACAATCTTAACTTAACTTAACTAACTTAACTTAGTAACTTGTAACATAAACCATTGTGAATAAATAAAGACACAGACACATTCTTAAATGGGAAAAATTTTAACCGTCATGGTCACATTTTTATTAAAAACTACTTATATAACTATTTAACCAACAGAACCGGAAATGGCGGCATAGACTATATAGGCCCAGAACAGCAAAGGAGGTCAACGGCCCAACGGGAAGGAGCAGCAGAGGGGTCTCTGCTCAAAGGAAATGACGCTGAGGGGTTGCAGAGATCACGTGACCATCCCCCAATGGGGACAGAGGGAGGTTACCCCACGTGCACTTGAGGCCTACCACCCCTCCCATTTATGGCCACGACTCACCCCTAGCGACCTTTTCCTGCGCAACAGGACCGTGACCTCCCGCCGCCAGGGTGTAATCATCAATCTCCACCTAAGAAGGAATCTCAGCTACCAAGCCGATCTAGCCGCATAGTCAGAGATGGGAGATTATTAAATTCTACCGCTATGGACTTATCAGAGGCCTAGGTTGACTAGCCATAGCCCTGCCATTAGCCGAGAGCCGCCATTGGATAGAACAAGGGGGAACGGGAGGGAGGGAAAAACACTTCACAGCCTGGATCGGATGGAGAAGAGGAAGTTGGGAGGGAAACCTCAGCTTTTTACCAGGTAAGGAGGGGCCTGACCTAACCTGCAACAATGTTGCAACTAGCACCCAACCCTCTATCTCCTATCCCACTTTCCTGCAGCCTTAACCCTTAGCCTGCTACAGGCCCATACTGGGCCCTACACGAACTTAAGGGATTAAATGCTTACCGGGGCGTTTCCAGGAGTGTAGAAGAACAATCTTAACTTAACTTAACTAACTTAACTTAGTAACTTGTAACATAAACCATTGTGAATAAATAAAGACACAGACACATTCTTAAATGGGAAAAATTTTAACCGTCACGGTCAAATTTTTATTAAAAACTACCTATATAACTATTTAACCAACAGAACCGGAAATGGCGGCATAGACTATATAGGCCCAGAACAGCAAAGGAGGTCAACGGCCCAATGGGAAGGAGCAGCAGAGGGGTCTCTGCTCAAAGGAAATGACGCTGAGGGGTTGCAGAGATCACGTGACCATCCCCCAATGGGGAGAGAGGGAGGTTACCCCACGTGCACTTGAGGCCTACCACCCCTCCCATTTATGGCCACGACTCACCCCTAGCGACCTTTTCCTGCGCAACAGGACCGTGACCTCCCACCACAAGGAGCATTAAAATGGACTTGCCGCCACCACCACAACCTGACTTACAGGAAGGATGAAATAGCTCCCTGGATATCCTTTATAAAAATATCCAACCCTACGTCTGATAAATGGACCTTATCTCTACGATAGAGCTCAGTTCTGTCGGCTGAGATGGCTTCGTGCCGTACCACGAAGCCACCTGTTCCCGTGACGGTTTTAGATAAAGCCGCAGTGATTTTCTTTCTAATTCTATATGCCGCCGTATGGGTCGACATATGCCTCCAATACAGGCGGGGGACTATATTAGACCAGCCAATAACTACCTCAGGGATTCGTGTCTGGAGCCAGCCGATGTCCGACTGCATAGTTTTGACTAGTTCTAGCACAGGGACGGACCCTACATCGTTCCCCCCCAGGTGGAGGATTAAGAGGTGCGGTTTTCCCCATCTTAAGAGGGCACCAGAAATTACTTCCCCCAGCTGCAGCCAACACATCCCCCTAATACCTAACCATCTAATTGAGGCTTTGCTTAGGGGGAACCCCAGATTCTGACCCAAGGGGAGGGAGGAGCAACGAATCGAAGCCCAGTGGATGAAAGAATGTCCCACAATCCAAATCCGCTTTGCTCCATGATTTGGACCTGCGGAGACAAATAGTTTAGTGTGTGCACACAAAATGTCTGTATTAAACAATGGGGCGGACGTATTTCTTAAAGCAATTAGAGCGCCACCGACCCATCCGCTTTATGTCCTCGCTGGAGCGACCTACGCTTGTGGCCTGCGTCGCCGCCCCTATTCTAAAGGAATGAGGGGCGATCCTACTGCTGTCTAAGCCTACGTTCGCCGCTGCTTGCTTCAAGACCCTACCGAACTGGAACTTAGATAGGGCTGATCCATCAGCGTGGATAAAAAACTGTCCTGGCAAAGAAGGGCGCAAAGCTAAATAACTGTTCATAACCATTATTGGACAGGAAATGCTGCCCGGTCTGGGCGCAATGTGCAGCCAAGTGCCCCTGCCTGACTGATCCGTTTTTGAGCGCGGGATAAACAGGAGCAGGGAGTCAACGGCCGCCCTAACATGCTCCACTTGAACTCCGTGACCCGCCGCACGCTTAGAGGGGGCTACTAACTCACTCAGCCGGAGTGCGGCCGCAAAGGCCAGCGCAAACGCTGCCTTAAACAGTGATGCCTCAAATGGGGAGTAGCATGAGCTATCAAGCGACAATATCAGCTTATCTAGGCGGTCTTGTGTGATGGGTTCCCTAGAATCAGGGTGCCTTGGATAGATCCTGCCCCACCCTTTTACAACTTGCCGAATGAAGAATGAGTTAGTTGGATCCGGGAGCCCCAGCGCTTTATAAAAGAATGACAATGCAGCTAATTTGGACTGTAGTGAACCCTGACGCGTGCCTATGTTGTGAAGACTCACCAGCCAATCATACAGAGATGCAATGTTCCCTTGTGCGGCATCCATGCCCCTGGACCGGCAAAACTGGTCCCATTCGTTCCAGAGTTTCAAGTAAGTGCGCCAGGTGAAGGGGGCTAAGGAAGAACGTACGATTGGCAATAGGGCTACCCAGGAGCGACCAGCTGCCAAAGAAAATCAGGACAACGTAAACCCACTGGTGAAGCGTTAGGAACTAAGCGTCTAAAACTATCCCACTCAAATCTGGACAGGGCGTCTGCTACCACATTATTGACACCCGGCACATGCTTCGCCTGGAACTGAATGTTGAGTTCCAGGCAATGCAATACCAGGTGCTGCAGCAGCGTTACCACCACGGCCGAGGTGGCCGACAGGTTGTTAATTGCAAAGACAACACTGGTGTTGTCAGTCCAGAATATGATAGTCTTGTTTGAGAATCTGGATCCCCAGAGTTCCACTGACAGGACTATGGGAAAAAGCTCCAGGAGGGTTAGGTTACTGGTGAAACCCCGGAGGTACCAGGAGGCCGGCCAAGGCTCTGCGCTCCATTCCCCCCGGAAGTAAGCCCCGTACCCATGTGATCCTGCCGCATCCGTAAAAAGATGTAACAGTTGACTAGATATGGGGTCTGAGCGCCAGACACGCACGCCATTGAAGGATTTTAGAAAAACCTCCCAGACCCTCAGATCCGCCAGCAGGTCCACCGTAAGGCGAATCCTCTGAGTAGGTTTTGTTCTTCCACTCAGTTGTCTTTCCAGCCTACGATTAAAGATCCTGCCCATAGGTATTACCTTGCAAGCGAAATTAAGGAGCCCTAGCAATGATTGCAACTGCTTCAAGGAAAGGGCCCTCTTTGAAACGGCCGCACGAACCGCCTCCAGCATTGCTTCAATTTTGTCAGTGGGCAACCTACAGACCATTTCCAATGTCTCAATTTCAATGCCCAGGAAAACTAAACATGTCGCAGGGCCCTGTGTTTTGTCCTCTGCGAGAGGTACTCCAAATTTGGCCATTATACCGCGCATGCTGTTCATTAGATTCAGACATTCGCCTGAGTCAGATCCACCCACAAGGAGGAAGTCGTCTAGGTAATGTGCTATTGCCTCGCTGCCTACCTCACTGGCAACCACCCAGTGTAGGAATGAGCTAAATGCTTCAAAAAGCGCACATGACAGGGAGCATCCCATAGGGAGGCAGCGATCCACGTAGTACAAACCCTGAAATTTACATCCCATAAGAGGGAAAACTGAAGGGTGGAGAGGCAACAACCGGAAGGCAGACTCTATGTCCAATTTTGCGAGTAGAGCGCCTTTTCCAGCCTGTCTAACCAAGTCCAGAGCGCTATCAAAAGATTGATAGCGCATGGAACTTAGCTGGGGGTCAATTGCGTCATTGACGGAAGTGCCTTTCGGATAAGAAAGATGCTGGATAAGTCTAAATTTCCCTTTATCTTTCTTTGGGACCACACCCAAAGGGGATATGGTTAAACTTTTTAGCGGTGGTTTAGGAAATGGGCCAGCCATGCGGCCCAGGGATACCTCTTTATTGATTTTTTCCAATACCACCTCAGGGTGTTGGTATGCAGACAACAAATTTCTCTGCAAATGTGCTCCCTGTACCCTTTGAAATAGTGGAATCCTAAATCCAAATGAAAACCCCTCCCATAGCATTCTAACAGCCAGGGCTTAAGCGCGTGGACCCTCACTGGGGTTTCCGCCCTTCTGAGCAGTAAATGATCCGGGGGCTCTACTGTTGGTACCTCCATCTTTTCTTTTATTGCAATCGGCCCCAGGATGGGATCCTGTACAAAATTTGCATGTGTGTCTAAAGGTGCATGCGCTGCCCTTATCGCACTTTTTTTCCTGATAGGCCCAACAGGCGCCTCCCCTCCTCCGCAGCCTTGCGTTCCGAAAGGACTGCTGATTAGCCGAGGGGGCGCCCTGCGCTGCTGGTCCCTTATGGGGATCCATACGCTGCCATAATTGATTGTCAGTGCAATCAAAAGTTAAGGAGGGATTGCCCGACATTTTCCTCCTGAACTCGGAGTCATATTCCCTCCAAACACCTTCACCGCGATTACGCTGGATCCAGTGTATGGTGTCTGTATATTTCAATATTGCTAAATTCTGAGAAGGGTACTTCTCCAAATAACATGAAGAGAAGACCCTAAAACATTGCAGCCACTCATCGAATGAGTCAGGGCGCTTGAATTTCTTTGGGCCAGTCCCTTCAGCACTCTTTTCTTTTTGTCTGTACACCTCTACAGACAAATCGAAAATATTAACGTACTTCCCTTGGTGAATTTTTGTAACTGTCTTTTTACGCAGATGCGCGTGCAAGGAGTAAATTTCACCGGGGCTGGCATCCCCATACAAAGCTGCCCTTCTCTCTGAGATTGCTCTGATAGGGGGTAGGGCTTGCAAATCCGCATTGCTATTTGCCTGCTGGGGGGAGCTTAGCGCATGTGGAGCGCTATTTTTTTTGGATTGCTGCTTCGCTGCGCCTACACCCTCCTTCAAGATTTTTTTAATCATGCGGAACATTTTTTTCTGTCCCTTCCCCTGTAAGCCTAGCGATGTATCACTATCAGAACCTGTGTCTGTGTGTGAAGTGTCAGTAGTGTCTTCCTGTTCGTGTACAAAAATAGAACGCTCACCATGTGACACTCCCGGCTGTGCGGTCTGGGTATTGGTATCCTGCACCGGCTGCTGTTGTTGTTGTTGCTGAGCTGGTTGCTGTAGCTGATGAGTGTAGGAAGACGGCTGCGCTGTAGATGGATTCTGCGTGACCACTTCCGCTGAACTCATGGCGACTGGAGCCTCCAATGGCACTGGAGCTGTTCCAATTACTCCCTGTAAGAGAGAAACCAATTCGCGAGCACTTTGGAAGTTGTTTAAAGGTGCAGACATATTAGCAGTCAGGGATGAAGTTAAATGTTGGCGAATTGGCTCAATTAATGCATTTAAATTAATGGGAGCAATATGCTGTGCTTGGCCTGCATCCATACTCATGCTCTCACGCATACCCATGGACTGATTCGCAGACAGACCTGCAGCAGCAGCAGCGTTGCTGACTCCAACAACATGAGGCATTTGCCCAGCATTCATTCCCCTAACATGCGTGCCGTCATCATTGAATGTGTTACCAATATCATTCACAACAACATCACTAACAGCATTATGATTTCCTAGATTAGTCACAACATTCACATTCCCCCTCTCACTCGCAGCAGCGGGTATTACAGCATTATAAAATTGCTGCTCATTCACATTCCCCCTCTCACTCGCCGCAGCAGGTATTACAGCATTATAAAATTGCTGCTCATTCACATTCCCCCTCTCACTCGCAGCGGCGGGTATTGCAGCATTATAAAATTGCAGTGGCCTGAAACCCCTGCTAATAGTGGCTCTCCCCCCTCTTCTAAGGTAACTCTGGCATGGCTGTGTTGAAGTCCTGTCTCCCCTCCTAACTGTCATTGTCCCCCTACCTCTCCCTCTAATGATTGGGGATCTGACACCCTGAGCGCGACCTGCTACACCCTGAGCGGGTGTGCTAACTGCATTCTGGCCTCCTTCCCTGGTTGCCACATGCCCCCCTTGAAGCAACGTTCCCTCTTGGTGCTCACCTTCGAGCCCATGAGAGACCGCTGCTGTTGCTGCCGCTCCGGTGCTGCCGCTGGGAATAATGGCCGCACCGGAAGTTCCCACACCTACTTCCGGTCGCGCGGCCAATGTAAGTGCGCAACCGGAAGTAGGCCTAGAAGCCTGAAGATAGTTCACCGGAGGCTCCGGTAAAGTATTTTTAGGTCGGGAAGGGGTCGCCACAACTGCGGAAGTTGCGCGAAGGGGGGTCGCTGCGCCGGCGAGGGGGATATTGAAAGGATTGGCCTCGGGTGCCTGCGCTTGCGATGGGGGCAAATTAGTCATTGAAAAAGGGGGTAAAACAGGCCCAAATGGCCCCCGGTCCCCCCCATGTGGCTGACCAAGTGTGTCCAAAGCCTGATGGGGGGGCGCCACATAACCGGGAGCATTTAGGCCATGTGCCTGCTCCTGGTGCAAACTCTGCCCAGGTGCCTGAGGGGGCAATAAATGCTGAACCTGCAGGGGCAAATTAGAATGAGGCCCAGTGGCCTGTATGTGTAAAAGGGGGTCCACATGCTCTGCAATATGGGGATCCCTGGTTATGCCAGGCCCAATTTGCAAAGCACGTGGTACCACATGCTGCAATTGCACAGGGCCTGCTGAGGGCTGTGCAGAGGCAGCATTAGATATTGCAGCTGCAATATATGTCATAAAATGTAAAACTGCTGGAACATCTGCAGATGGTACAGCCTGCAGCAAGTCTGAGACTTGGTTAGGAGTCAATTGCTGCTGCTGTTCTAAATTAATGACAGGTGAATGAACCTCCTCTATCACAAACTGTGATTCTGGCACCAGATTAACTACATCCTCCCCAGCTTCAGTGAACTGCTCCTGGGAGGATGCAGCATGAACCTGCGCCACAACAACAGCCTGATTTTGTGTAGGAGGGATGTAATCTAAATCATTATCAATTGTTTTCTGAGTACTTATCTTTTCCTTTTTCTTTCCAGCTTCTGCATTATCCTGATAGCGTCTAGGTGGGAGAACTGAACGCCTTGAACGATGCATGGTAGTCAGAAAAAAGGAGAAAAAACTGAGCAGCACAGAAAAAAACACTTCACAGCCTGGATCGGTTGGAGAAGAGGAAGTTGGGAGGGAAACCTCAGCTTTTTACCAGGTAAGGAGGGGCCTGACCTAACCTGCAACAATGTTGCAACTAGCACCCAACCCTCTATCTCCTATCCCACTTTCCTGCAGCCTTAACCCTTAGCCTGCTACAGGCCCATACTGGGCCCTACACAAACTTTTCCTCTTTTTGAAGTGTGATTAGTCACTTTTATTATGCTAACTTAAATTTCTCAAACGTATTACAAGTTGGGCGAAACATGCAAGATTATCATTCCATGTACTTGCGTAATTAAAGTGATGGTAAATCCAAGCGTATAACTAACACTAGGACTTACCATCACTAAAAATAAACATAAGTTTCTGTCATTACTTCCTAAAAAAAGGGTAACTCAGTGACTCCGGCTGCCAACGGCACAGCACTCTTCTCTAATAAGGTGACATTTTCACTTCTAGCTGTGCTAGAATGTCAGTTGACATGCACAGCTATTGGTTTAGAGGTGGAAACGCCACCTCATTGAAGATGAACGCTGTGCCGTGGGCAACCGGAGGCACTGAGTTAGAGATATACTTGCCACACAGGGTGAGTTTAGCACCATTTTTTAAGAACTGATTACAGAAACTAATGTTTATTTTCAGTGATGGTAAATCCTAAAATTTTTTTGTATGCTTGGATGTACCATCACTTTAAAATATAATAAATAAATAAATAAATACTGTGATTTAGGTATAAACTATGATTTATAAATTAAACTAGTTAAGTCTCTAGTTTGTCTGACATTCTGCATCAAAATATATATTTTTTATGTTAGGACTGATGACCAAAAACTTGATAAAAAGTAGCGGCAGAGTTTCGTGAGCAATATCTACTCAACTTCTTTTAAAGTTTCTGCCTCCCTTGCTAAGACAAAAAAAAACTTCTGAGATAGCCAACGTTTCATCTGAACAAACCATCACCAGCAATAAAAAAAACGGTGAAAGGAAAAGCTTCTCAGAAGCTGAAAATCAGAAGAACAGCAAGATAAATAAATGTCTTGAAGTTGGAGGTGTGTATTCACTGTCCTTGTGTTTCCTTATGTAACAAGTGTATTGATTTAATTATTAAGTACTGACCTCAGGAACGTTTTGACCTATTCAATGTAATGGGGTTTTACTAGATTTTCTATTGTTACACAGATTGCATAATTAAGATACATAGTAAAATTGTTAGCAATTTAAAAAACATTCACTATTTCAATCAATTTCATAGTTTTTTTCTAAGAAAAATAATGTATTCTATATTATGTGTAATGTTTTACAGATATTATTTTTCGACATACAGTATAAACAGTGGAATTTATTATACAAAAATGTGCTCATTTGACTTTTGTTTAAATATAGAGGTTTAGTATAGAAATTTGGTTAAATAGAAACGTCTCACAGAGGGTAAAGAACTCCCTGAACCTTCAATATTTACCTTTTTTCATATTTATGGCTTGTTTAATATGACACCTAGATAGAATCTATTGAAGCTCGCAAAATCATATGGTAATTTAGAAAATAGGATTTGAAATGCTGGTGCAGGAACATGTTATAGGACCGATTAACGGAGCAGGAAATATAAACATTCAGGTGGAAGAATATGGCCTTGGTTATAAAATCAGCATCTAATGCTTATGTATTTTCCTAAATTTCCAGGGTTTGCTTTTGATTATTTGTGGTTTTGAGTCTGACTTAATGAAGTTAAAATGATGTAGATATAGAAGAACTGTAAAATGAAAGGTTTTACTCCATGTATGCTATTGTAGAGAATAAGAACTGAATGTCAACCTATTAAGAATGTAAATTCAATGTGTTCCTTTTTTCCAGGAAAAGACATGTGTCTTTGAAAAAAGAATCCATCATTTAGAAAAAAAACTTATCAAGTCTATATACCTCAGTTAGCCGTTTACAGAAGCTCAGCTCTGAATAAAATAAGGTATGTTTTAAATTTCGGACTGCCATGAATATGTGGGGGTAAATCTATGACTTCTTTCTGGTAATTTTAGGGGTGTCTATCTAATTTTCTCTGTGGTAATTTTCTCACTTTTGGTGTTGCTAAATTCACAAATACTGGTGAGCTGGATTAAAAAAAAACAACCTCTTAAGTGTCTCAAATTTCCTTATTTTTTTAATTTTCTATTGTGTACTATGAAGTTTGTTCTATTATTTGAAGCTCCCAACTGCCTCCTATTTTGCAGCAGTGTTTCTCATAACTGTTCCTTCTGCCAGTTTCAGTTACCTATTAATGTTCATTTTCACAAAGAGAACTCACAAAACATGCCCAGAAATATCCAATTGTGTCCCTTCTCCACTACAGACCACCCCAACACTTTTTCAAATATGTCCCTGCACAGACTCAATGATGAAAGTAAGGCTACATAATTGGAAGATAATGGATTTTTTTCAATGAGTATATCTTTGGAATGCTATGAAATTGCAAAATGTTGCTTATAAAGTACATATTAACTATATTTATAATTAGATTTTTTATGCATACTTTTGCAATTCAGTTTTTTTATTGATGGTATTGACTATGTGTATATTACGGAGCACCAGAGGTGTCACACAAGATTTAATTTATAAATCGTGCGCACATTTTGCTAAATCGTGAGCACATTTTACTAAATCGTGTGCACATTTTGCTTAATCGTGAGCTCAATTTAGATAAATCGTGCGCACGATTTAGCTAAATCGTGAGCTCGATTTAGATAAATCACAAGCACGATTTACCTAAATCGTGCTCAATATTTTGCTAAATCATGCTCACAATATTCACATGCATGAATTTTAACAAGGACCACTACAAAAAAAGCCTTAAGATATTGCAATACAGAAATAAATAACAAACAAGGTAAAATGCTAATGGTTTCTCTTTGTTTTATGTTTCCAAAGCTATAAAGAACAATGCCCCAAAAGACCGGAGTCCAAGTAACTGATCCTTAAAACATTCTTTACCTTGTCATTTTGATAAACAAACTTAGTTTCAAAAATATTAATAAAATGATAATAAACACCACTCTTTCAGGCCCATTTATCAAAGGGCTTGCGGACTTGATCCGACACTGCAGATCAGGTCCGCAAGACCTCGCTAAATGCGGAGAGCAATACGCTCTCCGCATTTAACATTGCACCAGCAGCTCACAAGAGCTGCTGGTGCAACGCCACCCCCTGCTGACTCGCGGCCAATCGGCCGCCAGCAGGGAGCTGTCAATCAACCCGATCGTATTCGATCGGGTTGATGTCCGGCGATTCCTGTCCACCTGTTCAGAGCAGGTGGACAGGGTTATGGAGCAGCGGTCTTTAGACCGCTGCTTCATAAGTTGTGTTTCTGGCGAGTCTGAAGACTCGCCAGAAACACGGCCCTTCAAGCTCCGTACGGAGCTTGATAAATGGGCCTGTATGACTTTTATGATTACTTAGCATAATGAAGAAATATAATACAATATATAATTAAAATAGAACCAGTTGTAATGTTGAATTTAAAATGAAAGGCAAAAAGTAAATTAGAGCATTTGCCTTTTAAAAACCCAATTCCTTGTAAGCAAGTTACCTCAATTGTGTGCTCATTACTGGGTAATAATATTGTATGCATGATTGCCAAGTAGCCAGGAAGTCATTACTTTCATCTAATTTATCTGCAGACAGATGGTATCAATAAAATGTGACATACATTTAGCTTTAGAGAGTGTTGTAGATGTGTGTCAGGTTTGTTTTGACCCATATTTGATAAATACTTGATCTTGTTGTGGTTGGTTTCAATTGTGGTTATGAGGGATTCTAGGTAATATAAGACAAAGTTCACAAAGAAAGGAGATCTGTTGACTCAAGGTTAGTTGCTGGAAAAACTTGTTTATTATGGTGATCCAAAACAAGTCAAAGTAAGGCAAAGTAAGGAGCCTCCGAAGAAGCGCATCTACGCATGCGCGAAACGCGTCAGGCGTTCCTCACTGTGACCCTATGTACTTTGCCTTACTTTGACTTGTTTTGGATCACCATAATAAACAAGTTTTTCCAGCAACTAACCTTGAGTCAACAGATCTCCTTTCTTTGTGAACTTTATCCATATAGCGGTGGGATATACCGCATACTGACCTGTTGCTCCCGTAGCCGAAACCGGCGTTGACTTCCGGGTTTGTCCTAAACTACACTACCCACAGTGCACCTAGCGACGTCACGGGGTGTGCATGAGAATACTACGCCATCAGAGCCGGATCTCCAAGCACGCCAAGAAGGACCCACACGCTGCACCCCCACGGAAGGGTTTCAACACCAGTCCGAGGAGAAGTACAGCAGTGCACCCAGGCACCCCACCAAGTCTTGTGGAGGGTAAGAGTTTTTCCGGACATTACTACAGTGACTGCACATTTTATCTCTGCACTTTACACCCGTGACAACTAGGCTGAAGTGGCATCCATATAATTACCTGACAAGCAAGGAATAGAAAATCAGGAATTAACGCTGTGTTCCATATGTACTGTACATTGACCGCTGTCCCTGATAACACTGACTTTACTGGGACTGATTCCCTGGATGTATTAGGGTGTTATACTTAAACTACTCATAACACCCTCTGGGAATCCATTTACTGAACACTTGCTTTGTTCTTTAATATAAGACATCCATTTGTGTAACATTCTTTATTCCATAAGATGCCAATCGCCATAAAGTTTCCTGAAATTCTATTTTAGCATGCTCTTTGTTCTAGGTATTTTAATTTGAAATCAAGTAAATCAAGTATATGTAGAATAAAGTAAAGACCCTCCTTCCCAATGCCACCCAAAAACCCTGATCTTTTAGCTTTGTGTTTGTAGCAAACATGATTGGCATACTTAAATTTCAAGTTTCCGGCTTGTTTATTGTATAGAAAAATAGATAGATAGACACAGAGTACACAGAGAAGCACACTCTCAGGAACAAACAACAAGCTGAATACCTTGTAAGTCTGTTCTATGGCAATTTACCACTTGGATGCAGCCTCTTTTTAGCCCAGCAATGCTTTTCACAGAGTAGAACTTTCCTGTAGTTTATCAGTCTGATCCCGCCTAATAAGGTGAGTTCAACCTGAAAATACCAGGGAATTCCTCGCTGAACAAGGAACAGGGCAACCTCAGATGATCGTTTCAGCCTTCAATTTAGTAACTGGATGACAATACTCTGAAACTAGTATGAGTTAAACTATTCAAATAAAATTGTTTAGACATTTTAATAGGATTAACTATAGGATGGTCTTCAATTTCTCCATGTTTCAGGATACAGTGTGAAATAATCTCTGTTTAGCACTGCCTAATGCAGGGTCAACAAAGTATTGTCCTTAAAAAGATCAGATAAATATTATAGGTAGTGATGTGGCGAACAGTTCCCGGCGATCTTAGCTTGTTCGCGTTCGCCGAGGCGGGCGAACATATGCGATGTTCGATCCGCCCCCTATTCGTCATCATTGAGTAAACTTTGACCCTGTATCTCACAGTCTGCAGATACATTTCAGCCAATCAGCAGCAGACACTCCCTCCCAGACCCTCCCAGCTCCTGGGCAGCAGCCATTTTAGATTCATTATGATCCTGCATTCTTAGTGAGAGGAGGGATAGTGCTGCTGCTGGTGATTTTATAGGGAAATTGATAGCTAGGCTAGTGTATTCAGTGTCCACCACAGTCCTGAAGGACTCATCTGATCTCTGCTGTAAGGACAGCACCCCAAAAAGTCCTTTTTAGGGCTAGAACTTCAGCCCAAAAAGCCCGTTTTAGGGCTAGAACTTCTGTCGTTTTTTTTTTTTTTTTGTAATCTAATTGCATTTGCCTGCCTGTCAGCCTGTGTGTGAGGCTCACAGCATATACTGTGCCTACTTGCTCACTGCCACCACTCATATCTGGTGTAACATTAGTGTAAATTAAAAAAACAAACTTTTACATCAGTTTGCTAGTGTAATCTAATTTCATTTTCCATCAGGCCTGTGTGTCAGGCCCACAGCATATACTGTGATTAATTGCTCTGTGCCACCACTCATATCTTGTGTAACATTAGTGTAAATTTAAAAAAAAAAAAACTTTTGCATCAGTTTGCTAGTGTAATCTAATTTCATTTTCCATCAGGCCTGTGTGTCAGGCCCACAGCATATACTGTGCCTAATTGCTCTGTTTTCAACCACTCATATCTGGTGTAACATTAGTGTACATTTAAAACAAAAAATCTTTTACATCAGTCTGCTAGTGTAATCTAATTTCAGTTGCCAGGCCAGCCTGCCACTGCCAGCCTCAGTGCCACCACTCATATCTGGTGTAACATTAATGTAAATTAAAAAATAAATAAAACTTTTACATCAGTCTGCTAGTGTTATTTCATTTTAGTTGCCAGGCCAGCCTGCCACTAGTGCCAGCCTGTGTGTCAGGCTCCCAGCATATACTGTGCCTACTTCCATCCTCAGTGCCACCACTCATATCTGTTGTAACATTAGTTTAACTTTAAAAAAAAAAAAAAACTTTTACATCAGTCTGCTAGTGTTATTTAATTTTAGTTGCCAGGCCAGCCTGCCACTAGTGCCAGCCTGTTTGTCAGGCTCCAAGCATATACTGTGCCTACTTCCATCCTCAGTGCCACCACTCATATCTGTTGTAACATTAGTGTAAATATTTTTTTTAAAAAAACTTTTACATCAGTCTGCAAGTGTTATTTAATTGTAGTTGCCCGGCCAGCCTGCCACTAGTGCCAGCCTGTGTGTCAGGCTCCCAGCATATACTGTGCCTACTTCCATCCTCAGTGCCACCACTCATATCTGTTGTAACATTAGTGTAACTTTTAAAAAAAAAAAACATTTACATCAGTCTTCTAGTGTTATTTAATTTTAGTTGCCAGGCCAGCCTGCCACTAGTGTCAGCCTGTGTGTCAGGCTCCCAGCATATACTGTGCCTACTTCCATCCTCAGTGCCACCACTCATATCTGTTGTAACATTAGTGTAACTTTTTAAAAAAAAAAACTTTTACATCAGTCTGCTAGTGTTATTTAATTTTAGTTGCAAGGACAGCCTGCCACTAGTGCCAGCCTGTGTGTCAGGCTCCCAGCATATACTGTGTCTACTTCCATCCTCAGTGCCACCACTCATATCTGTTGTAAAATTAGTGTAAATTTAAAAAAAAAAAACTTTTACATCAGTCTGCTAGTGTTATTTAATTGCAGTTGCCTGCCTGCCAGCTTGAGTGCCAGGCCCACTTTCCAACTAGTGCCACCAATCATATTTGTTATAACAGTAGTGTAAATATTAAAAAAAAAAACTTTTTTGACTGTGAAACATTAGTCTGTTAGTGTAATCTAATTGAAGTTGCCTGCCTGCCAGTGTGTGTGCCAGGCCCACTTGCCAAGTTAGTGGCACCACTCATATTTGTTGTAACAGTATTGTAAATATTTGTAAAAAAACCTTTTTTGACTGTGAAACATCAGTCAGCTAGTGTAATCTAATTGCAGTTGCCTGTCTGCCTGCCAGCGTGTGTGCCAGGCCCACTTGCCAACTAGTGCCACCAATCATATTTGTTATAACAGTAGTGTAAATATTTTAAAAAAAACTTTTTTGACTGTGAAACATCAGTCTGCTATTGTAATCTAATTGAAGTTGCCTGCCTGCCAGCGTGTGTGCCAGGCCCACTTGCCAAGTTAGTGGCACCACTCATATTATTTTTAACAGTAGTGTAAATATTTAAAAAAAACTTTTTGGACTGTGAAACATCAGTCTGCTAGTACAATCTAATTGCAGTTGCCTGCCTGCCTGCCAGCGTGTGTGCCACGCCCACTTGCCAACTAGTGCCACCAATCATATTTGTTATAACAGTAGTGTAAATATTTAAAAAAAAACTTTTTTGACTGTGAAACATCAGTCTGCTATTGTAATCTAATTAAAGTTGCCTGCCTGCCAGCGTGTGTGCCAGGCCCACTTGCCAAGTTAGTGGCACCACTCATATTTGTTTTAACAGTAGTGTAAATATTTTAAAAAAACTTTTTTGACTGTGAAACATCAGTCTGCGAGTACAATCTAATTGCAGTTGCCTGCCTACCAGCGTGTGGCCAGGCCCACTTGCCAACTAGTGCCACCACTCATATTTGTTATAACAGTAGTGTAAATATTTAAAAAAAAAAACTTTTTTGACTGTGAAACATCAGTCTGCTATTGTAATCTAATTGAAGTTGCCTGCCTGCCAGCGTGTGTGCCAGGCCCACTTGCCAAGTTAGTGGCACCACTCATATTTGTTGTAACAGTAGTGTAAATATTAAAAAAAAAAAACTTTTTTGACTGTGAAACATCAGTCTGCTAGTGCAATCGAATTGCAGTTGCCTGCCTGCCAGCGTGTTTGTCAGGCCCACTTGCCAACTAGTGCCACCAATCATATTTGTTATAACAGTATTGTAAATATTTAAAAAAAAAAACTTTTTTGACTGTGAAACATCATTCAGCTAGTGTAATCTAATTGCAGTTGCCTTCCTGCCAGCGTGTGTGCCAGGCCCACTTGCCAACTAGTGCCACCAATCATATTTGTTATAACAGTAGTGTAAATATTTAAAAAAAAAAATTTTTGACTGTGAAACATCAGTCTGCTATTGTAATCTAATTGAAGTTGCCTGCCTGCTAGCATGTGAGGCCCACTTGCCAACTAGTGCCACCAATCATATTTGTTGTAACAGTAGTGTAAATATTTTTAAAAAAAACTTTTTGGACTGTTAAACATCAGTCTGCTAGTGTAATCTTATTGCATTTGCCTGCCTGCCTGCCTGCCAGCGTGTGTGCCAGGCCCACTTGCCAACTTAGTGGCACCACTCATATTTGTTGTAACAGTAGTTTAAATATTTAAAAAATAAACATTTTTGACTGTGAAACATCAGTCTGCTTTTTTGTGTCAGGCTCACAGCGTATACTGTGCCCACTTGCCCAGTGCCACCACTCATATCTTGTTTAATAGTAGTGTAAGTGTACATTTAAAAAAAATAAACTTTTTGGATTGTGAAACATCAGTCTGCTTTTTTGTGTCAGGCTCACAGCGTATACTGTGCCCACTTGCCCAGTGGCACCACTCATAATTTTTTTAATAGTAGTGTAAGTCTACATTTAAAAAAAAAATGACAGGCAGAGACAGGCCACCCCGCAGGTGCCGTCGTGGTGCTGTGATTCCCTTTGACCCTACAATAATGCACAGTGTTCAGAGGCCACGTGCCATGAACGCAAAAAGTTCTGAGGAGGACCTAGTTGAATGGCTAACACAGGACACCCAATCTTCTACAGCTTCCACTCCTAACCTTGACGCACCATCCACCTACAGCTTAGCTTCGGACACCTCTCAAGTGACCAGTGCCACTCACCCGCCTGCCGCCACCACCAACACTAGCACCACAGCCGCTTCACTTGATCTGTCAGAGGAGTTATTGACACATCAGTTGGAAGAAATGAGTGATGCACAATCATCATTGACAGAGGATGTAGATAACAGTGATATGTCTCAGTCAGGCAGCATTACAGACATGGACGTACGGTGTGATGATGATGGTGATGTTGTACCCGCTGCTGCTTCCTTTGTTGATTTGTCAGATACAAGTGAAGCGGTTGATGATGATGCGTCCGTGGATGTCACGTGGGTGCCCACTAGAAGAGAAGAAGAAGAGGGGGAAAGTTCAGATGGGGAGACAGAGAGGAGGAGGAGGAGACGAGTTGGAAGCAGGGGGAGGTCAATGCAAGGAGCTAGTGGCACAGTCAGACAGCATGCATCGGCACCCGGGGTCAGCCAGACACCACGCCAATCAACGCATGCTGTTGCCACCACCAGAATGCCGTCATCACAGAGCTCAGCAGTGTGGCATTTTTTTTGTGTGTCTGCCTCTGACAACAGTGATGCCATTTGCAACCTGTGCCAAAAGAAACTGAGTCGTGAGAAGTCCAACACCCACCTAGGTACAACTGCTTTGCGAAGGCACATGGTCTCACATCACAAACGCTGATGGGATGAACACATGAGTAGAAGCAGCACACAAACTCAAAGCCACCATTCTCCTCCTGGTCCAGCATCTTCAGCCACGTCAACCACTTCTGTACTCCTTGCCCCCTCTCAACCATCTCTCTTACGTAGCAGTTCCTGGTCATCAGCCCACAGTCAGGTGTCTGTTAAGGACATGTTTGAGTGTAAGAAGCCAATTTCCCAAAGTCACCCCCTTGCCCGGTGTCTGACAGCTGGCTTGTCGGAACTCTTAGCCCGCCAGCTTTTATCATACAAGCTGGTGGAGTCTGATGCGTTCAAACAATTTGTATCTATTGGGACACCGCAGTGGAAGGTACCCGGCCGAAATTTCTTTTCACAAAAGGCAATCCCCAACCTGTACTTGATTGTGCGAAAGGAAGTAATGGCATGTCTGGCACACAGCGTTGGGGCAAGGTTCCATCTGACCACTGATAGCTGGTCTGCAAAGCATGGTCAGGGCAGGTATATCACATACACTGCGCATTGGGTAAACCTGCTGATGGCTGACAAGCATGGAATGCGTGGCTCTGCAGTGGAGTTGGTGACACCGCCACAACTTGCAGGCAGGCCTGCTGCTACCTCCTCTACTCCTCCTATTCCATCCTCTTCCATAACCTCTTCCTCAGCTGAGTCCTCTTCTGCTGCTGCGTCTTGCTTCACATCAACGGCACCCCCCCAGCTCCCCAGGTACTATTCAACATCCCGGATACGGCAGTGTCACGCCGTCTTGGGGTTGATTTGCCTGAAAGCAGAGAGTCACACCGCACCAGCACTCCTGTCCGCCCTGAACACACAGGTGGATCAGTGGCTGATTCCACACCAACTGGAGATTGGCAAAGTTGTTTCTGACAATGGAAGTAATTTGGTGGCAGCATTGAAATTGGGCAAGTTGACACATGTGCCGTGCATGGCACATGTGTGTAATCTGATTGTACAACGCTTTGTGCATAAGTACCCAGGCTTACAGGATGTCTTGAAGCAGGCCAGGAAGGTGTGTAGCCATTTCAGGCGTTCCTACCCGGCCATGGCACACCTGTCAGATATCCAGCAGCAAAACAACCTGCCAGTGAGGCGCTTGATTTGCGACAGCCCGACACATTGGAATTCAACACTCCTAATGTTCGACCGCCTGCTACAACAAGAAAAAGCTGTTAACGAGTATTTGTATGACTGGGGTGCTAGGACAGCCTCTGGGGAGCTGGGGATTTTTTTGCCACGTTACTGGACGCTCATGCGCAATGCCTGTAGGCTCATGCGTCCTTTTGAGGAGGTAACAAACCTAGTCAGTCGCACCGAAGGCACCATAAGCGACATCATACCATTTGTTTTCTTCCTGGAGCGTGCCCTGTGAAGAGTGCTGGATCAGGCCGTAGATGAGCGTGAAGAGGAACCAGCGGCAATGCAGGAAGAGGATTGTGAGGAAGAGGAGTCAGAGGAGGAATGTGGCTTTGAGGAGGAGGAGGAAGACAAAGCACAACAGGCATCCCAGGGTGCTCGTTGTTGTCACCTATCTGGTACCCGTGGTGTTTTACGTGGCTGGGGGGAAGAAGATACCTTCAGTGAGATCAGTGAGGACGAGGAACAGGGCATCCAACCTTGTGCAAATGGGGTCTTTCATGCTGTCGTGCCTGTTGAGGGACCCTCGTATAAAAAAGCTGAAGGAGAACGACCTGTACTGGGTGTCCACGCTACGTGACTGAAATGTTACCGAATTCCTGCAAGTCGGAAAGGATGGAGCAGTTAAAAAATAAATTAAAAAGTATGCTTTACACAGCCTATAAAGGTGATGTCACAGCACAACGGGAATCTAACAGGAGAAGAGATGAAAGTAATCCTCCTTCTCCCACGACCACGCCGGCAAGGACAGGACGCTTTCCAGACGTGTTGTTGATGACGGACCTTTTTAACTCCTATGCATCGCCACAGCCCTTCAGGATCCAGCCTCAGAGAACGACTCAACCGACAGGTAGCAGACTACCTCGCATTAACTGCAGATATCGACACTCTGAGGAGCGATGAACCCCTTGACTACTGGGTGTGCAGGCTTGACCTGTGGCCTGAGCTATCCCAATTTGCAATCGAACTTCTGGCCTGCCCCGCTTCAAGTGTCCTGTCCGAAAGGACCTTCATTGCAGCAGGAGGTATTGTCACTGAGAAGAGAAGTTGCCTAGGTCAAAAAAGTCTTGATTATCTCACCTTTATTAAAATGAATGAGGGATGGATCCCGAAGGGACTGACACTGAGCGATACATTCGAGTATAAAAGGTCTGATGAGATGAGCTGCCTTGGGCTACAAATGGTACACACGCTGCTGTATTTTATCTTCGAATGCCGGATGACTTGCATGACTTATCCGCCAACAACTAGCCGCAATGTTTTAGGGCACTTTCTAACTGTCAAACAAACATCAATTTTTCTGGCCGCTGCTACAGAAGCGTCTGCAACAATAGCTAATTTTTCAGGCATTTGTACATGCCTAATTTTTCTGGCCTCTGGTGCTGCACTGTGGCTACAAAACCAAAAAAAGGCACATAACAGTGATTAAACTGTTAAGAATAGTACTACTTAACACACCACTCATATCTGGTGGCAGAGTAGATTGCACCTGCAGTGCCCCAAATTTGAAGTAGGAGGACCGACCAAGCATCTTTTTCCATCTCCCGGTTCCTAAAAATTATCTCTGGGTTCCTAAAAACTGTGCCATACCTGTACTCGATTGTGCAAAAGGAAGTCATGGCATATGGGGTCTTTAATGCTGTCGTGCCTGTTGAGGGTCGTGGACCATCGTATAAAAAGGCTGAAGGAGAACGACCTGTACTGGGTGTCCAAGCATCTTTTTCCATCTACCGATTCCTAAAAATTATCTCCGGGTTCCTAAAATCCATGCCATACCTGTACTCGATTGTGCAAAAGGAAGTCATGGCATATGGGGTCTTTCATGCTGTCGTGCCTGTTGAGGGTCGGGGACCCTCGTATAAAAAGGCTGAAGGAGAACGACCTGTACTGGGTGTCCAAGCATCTTTTTCCATCTCCCGTGCCTAAAAATAATCTCCGGGTTCCTAAAATCGATGCTATACCTGTACTCGATTGTGCAAAAGTAAGTCATGGCAGATGGGGTCTTTCATGCTGTCGTGCCTGTTTGGGGTCAGGGATCCTCGTATTAAAAGGCTGAAGGAGAACGACCTGTACTGGGTGTCTGTCAGGAATTCTGTTCCACCTTTACAGAAGGCTGTAATCTCTCTATACCACCTTTACAAACTCAGGCCAACCCCTTACCCTATTTAAGGTTACTCTTGAGGCCAGCCAGGTGCTTAGTGATTAAGAAATTAACCTAACTGAGCTCCCTGCACATGTTTTGTGCTCCAGCTATTTCAAACCTTAGAAAGTTTATTCCTAAATCGTTAACCTGAATTTCTACAAGGAAACTGGATTGCTTTCTGCCTAGGCAGAACTTGCTACTTCTGCTCCGCTACTGCTGAAGTTTATCAAGTGATTTATTGACACTACAACAGCGTGACCTGCTTGTCACAATTTGCAAGATTGATACTGTTACATTTCCCGGTAAGCTGTTTACCTCTAATTCAACTGCCACTCTGCATTGCAAGTTTCAGCAAACACGGAGCTGCTCACTGCAAGACATTCCTAAGCAGTGACATCACAACTATTCCAGACGGCTCAGCTCACAAGCAGACTTCATATCAGCTGTTCAACCGTTCTGTCTCAGCCTGCCTCACTGATTCACACGCTCTGCTGCCACAGAACATTTCCCTGCTAATCTCTATGGCCTAGATTTGGAGTTTGGCGGTAGCCGTGAAAACCAGCGTTAGAGGCTCCTAACGCTGGTTTTAGGCTACCGTCGGTATTTGGAGTCACTCAAAAAAGGGTCTAACGCTCACTTTTCAGCTGCGACATTTCCATAACGCAGATCCACTTACGTCAATTGCGTATCCTATCTTTTCAATGGGATCTTTTTAACTCCGGTATTTAGAGTCGTGTCTGAAGTGAGCGTTAGAATTCTAACGACAAAACTCCAGCCGCAGAAAAAAGCCAGTAGTTAAGAGCTTTCTGGGCTAACGCCGGTTCATAAAACTCTTAACTACTGTGCTCTAAAGTACACTAACACCCATAAACTACCTATGTACCCCTAAACCGAGGTCCCCCTACATCGCCGCCACTCGATTACATTTTTTTAACCCCTAATCTGCCGACCGCCACCTACGTTATACTTATGTACCCCTAATCTGCTGCCCCTAACACCGCCGACCCCTGTATTATATTTATCAACCCCTAACCTGCCCCCCACAACGTCGCCGCCAGCTACCTACAATAATTAACCCCTAATCTGCCGACCGCAAAGCGCCGCCACCTACATTATAGCTATGTACCCCTAATCTGCTGCCCCTAACACCGCCGACCCCTATATTATATTTATTAACCCCTAATCTGCCGCCCTCAACGTCGCCTCCACCTGCCTACACTTATTAGCCCCTAATCTGCCGACCGGACCGCACCGCTATTATAATAAAGTTATTAACCCCTAATTCGCCTCACTAACCCTATAATAAATAGTATTAACCCCTAATCTGCCCTCCCTAACATCGCCGACACCTAACTTCAAACATTAACCCCTAATCTGCCGACCGGAGCTCACGCTATTCTAATAAATGCATTAACCCCTAAAGCTAAGTCTAACCCTAACACTAACACCCCCTAATTTAAATATAATTTAAATCTAACGAAATTAATTAACTCTTATTAAATAAATTATTCCTATTTAAAGCTAAATACCTGTAAAATAAATCCTAATATAGCTACAATATAAATTATAATTATATTATAGCTATTTTAGGATTTATATTTATTTTACAGGTAACTTTGTATTTATTTTAACCAGGTACAATAGCTATTAAATAGTTAAGAACTATTTAATAGCTACCTAGTTAAAATAATTACAAAATTACCTTTAAAATAAATCCTAACCTAAGTTACAATTAAACCTAACACTACACTATCAATAAATTAAATAAAATACCTACAATTATCTACAATTAAACCTAACACTACACTATCAATAAATTAATTAAATAAAATACCTACAATTACCTACAATTAAACCTAACACTACACTATCAATAAATAAATTAAATACAATTCCTACAAATAACTACAATGAAATAAACTAACTAAAGTACAAAAAATAAAAAAGAACTAAGTTATTTTATTAGGGGGCTTAGAGTAGGTGTAATTAGTTTAAAATTGTTGTAATATTTTTCTTATGTTTGTAAATATTTTTTTATTTTCTGTAACTTAGTTCTTTTTTATTTTTTTGTACTTTAGTTAGTTTATTTCATTGTAGTTATTTGTAGTAATTGTATTTAATTTATTTATTGATAGTGTAGTGTTAGGTTTAATTGTAACTTAGGTTAGGATTTATTTTACAGGTAAATTTGTAATTATTTTAACTATTTTAACTATTAAATAGTTCTTAACTATTTAATAGCTATTGTACCTGGTTAAAATAAATACGAAGTTACCTGTAAAATAAATATTAATCCTAAAATAGCTATAATATAATTATAATTTATATTGTAGCTATCTTAGAATTTATTTTACAGGTAAGTATTTAGCTTTAAATAGGAATAATTTATTTAATAAGAGTTAATTAATTTCGTTAGATTAAAATTATATTTAATTTAGGGGGTGTTAGTGTTAGGGTTAGACTTAGCTTTAGGGGTTAATACATTTATTAGAATAGCGGTGAGCTCCAGTCGGCAGATTAGGGGTTAATAATTGAAGTTAGGTGTCGGCGATGTTAGGGAGGGCAGATTAGGGGTTAATACTATTTATTATAGGGTTAGTGAGGCGGATTAGGGGTTAATAACTTTATAATAATAGCGGTGCGGTCCGCTCGGCAGATTAGGGGTTAAAAAGTGTAGGCAGGTGGAGGCGACGTTGTGGGGGGCAGATTAGGGGTTAATAAATATAATATAGGGGTCGGCGGTGTTAGGGGCAGCAGATTAGGGGTACATAGGGATAATGTAAGTAGCGGCGGTTTACGGAGCGGCAGATTAGGGGTTAAAAATAATATACAGGGGTCAGCGATAGCGGGGGCGGCAGAATAGGGGTTAATAAGTGTAAGGTTAGGGGTTTTTAGACTCGGGGTACATGTTAGAGTGTTAGGTGCAGACGTAGGAAGTGTTTCCCCATAGGAAACAATGGGGCTGCGTTAGGAGCTGAACGCGGCTTTTTTGCAGGTGTTAGGTTTTTTTTCAGCTCAAACAGCCCCATTGTTTCCTATGGGGGAATCGTGCACGAGCACGTTTTTGAGGCTGGCCGCGTCCGTAAGCAACTCTGGTATCGAGAGTTGCAGTGGCGTTAAATATGCTCTACGCTCCTTTTTTGGAGCCTAACGCAGCCATTCTGTGGACTCTCAATACCAGAGTTATTTTAAAGGTGCGGCCAGAAAAAAGCCAGCGTTAGCTACGCGGGTCGTTACCGACAAAACTCTAAATCTAGCCGTATATGCAGGTAGTGTGGTCTCAGAGGTTTCCTAAACATTTTGGCTGTACTTAGAATTATATTACCAGCATAAAATCTTCATTGCTATTTTTCCAGTGTGGAAAATTTATACTTTATTAATTTGCAAGTATAAACATAGTGAGAGTTTCTACACCTATTCACATATTAATCCAAGTTTGTGAATTCGATATAAACTCACTTTGTGCCCTAAAATTAAGATTTATCCATATGTTAATTTACAGCTAAGTGATACAAAACCGATCATCCACAGTTGAGATCCATACAAAGGATTGAATTGATACAGTGAATTAATTCATTACAGTGTCCAAGCATCTTTTTCCATCTCCCGGATGTAGCGGTACTCCGCTAGGGGGTCTCTCTTCCTCTGTCCAAACCCAGGGGTGGCCACCGGATAGTGGGACCAGAGATATAGTTGCTGAGACCGGGGTCAAGCCAGCGGCTGTATCTCCCCCAGCTGGGCTGGTCTCAGTGGACTCCCAGTCAGGTAGCGTCCTCTCTGCCCTGCAGCTCTTTCTTGGCAGGTATTGTCCCCTCTGCCTGTCTGCTTCTAGGCAGGAATAAATCCCCCTGCCAGGCTGCTTCTTGGCAGGAATAGATCCCTCTGCCTTCAAATAGTGGGACTAGGGCTATCGTGGCTGAGACGAGTTCAAGCCAGCGGCTGTATCTCCCCCAGCTGGGCTGGTCTCAGTGGGCTCCCAGGCAGGTAGCATCCCCTCTGCCTGTCTGCTTCTAGGCAGGAATAGATCCCTCTGCCTCACTGCACACTTCCAGTAGGTAGCGTGCCCTCTGGTTTCTTCTAGGCAGGAATAGATCCCTCTGCCTTGCTGCTCATTTCAGGCAGGTAACGTCCCCTCTGCCACACTCCTTTCTTCAGGTAGGTATTGATTCCTTTGCATTGTCTTTAAAATTGGGGCTCACAAGGCCAGCTCTTTGCATACAGGCCCACAGACTCTGCAACAGATCTCTCTTGCAGGGAGAGATGCAGCCAGAATGCAGGGTCAGAACCGCTGCAACTGGTATACCTGAAAGAATCAGACAGGACTACCTGTTTCAGAAGGAACTACTACTATTGCTTTATTTCACTCAGGACTAGCTTTTACAAACACACCAGTAAGCTTATGGTGACACACACTCCTTAAAATCGTAACTATCAAATGTATATTGCATCTATTGATCTATGTAATTTGTATCTAAAAAAATGTATATTGCATCTATTGATCTATGTAATTCATATCTATCAAATGTATATTGCATCTATTGATCTATGTAATTCGTATCTATCAAGTGTATATTGCATCTTTTGATCTATGTAATTCGTATCTATCAAATGTATATTGCATCTATTGATCTATGTAATTCGTATCTATCAAATGTATGTTGCATCTTTTGATCTATGTAATGTGTATCAATCAAATGTATATTGCATCTATTGATCTATGTAATTCGTATCTATCAAATGTATATTGCATCTTTTGATCTATGTAATTCATATCTATCAAATGTATATTGCATCTATTGATCTATGTAATCTATGCATCTATCTATAAAATCTATCTATCTCGTGGCCGGACTGTTTTGTGACAGCCACTTGTGTTTCGGCCAAATTTGAAGTAGGAGGACTGACCAAGCATCTTTTTCCATCTCCTGGTTCCTAAAATCCATGCCATATACACCTCCCCCGATAGGGGGAGTAACAGGTATTAAACTGCTAAGAATAGTACTACTTAACACACCACTCATATCTAGTGGCACAATAGATTGCAGGCGCAGTGCCCCAAATTTGAAGCGGAAGGACCGACCAAGCAACTTTTTCCATCTCCCGGTTCCAAAAATCCATGCCATATACACGTGCCCTGGCGCCGAAACTGCCTCTGGGAACCTTACCATGGGTCACAGACCGCACGTCTTGTAATACTCTGTCAGGGAAATTATATATCTATCAAATCTATCTATTTATCTAACGAATCTATCTAACTATCAATCGTATCTATCAAATATATATTGCATCTATTGATCTATATAATTCGTATCTATCAAATGTATATTGCATCTTTTGATCTATGTAATTCGTATCTATCAAATGTATATTGCATCTATTGATCTATGTAATTCGTATCTATCAAATGTATATTGCATCTTTTGATCCATGTAATTCGTATCTATCAAATGTATATTGCATCTATTGATCTATGTAATTCATATCTATCAAATGTATATTGCATCTTTTGATCTATGTAATTCGTATCTATCAAATGTATATTGCATCTATTGATCTATGTAATTCGTATCTATCAAATGTATATTGCATCTTTTGATCTATGTAATTCGTATCTATCAAATGTATATTGCATCTAATGATCTGTGTAATCTATGTATATATCTATAAAATCTATCTATCTCATGGCCGGACTGTTTTGTGACAGCCACTTGTATTTCGGCCAAATCTGAAGTAGGAGGACCGACCAAGCATCTTTTTCCATCTCCCGGTTCCTAAAATCCATGCCATATACACCTCCCCCAACAGGGGGAGTAACAGGTATTAAACTGCTAAGAATAGTACTACTTAACACACCACTCATATCTGGTGGCACAATAGATTGCACGCACAGTGCCGCAAATTTGAAGCTGGAGGACCGACCAAGCATCTTTTTCCATCTCCCGGTTCCAAAAATCCATGCCATATACACGTGCCCTGGCGCCGAAACTGCCTCTGGGAACCTTACCATGGGTCACAGACCGCACGTCTTGTAATACTCTGTCAGGGAAATTATATATCTATCAAATCTATCTATTTATCTAACGAATCTATCTAACTATAAATCGTATCTATCAAATATATATTGCATCTATTGATCTATGTAATTCGTATCTATCAAATGTATATTGCATCTTTTGATCTATGTAATTTGTATCTATCAAATGTATATTGCATCTATTGATCTATGTAATTCGTATCTATGAAATGTATATTGCATCTTTTGATCCATGTAATTCGTATCTATCAAATGTATATTGCATCTATTGATCTATGTAATTCGTATCTATCAAATGTATATTGCATCTTTTGATCCATGTAATTTGTATCTATCAAATGTATATTGCATCTTTTGATCTATGTAATTCGTATCTATCAAATGTATATTGCATCTTTTGATCTATGTAATTCGTATCTATCAAATGTATATTGCATCTTTTGATCTATGTAATCTATGTATCTATCTATAAAATCTATCTATCTCGTAGCTGGACTGTTTTGTGACAGCCACTTGTGTTTCGGCCAAATTTGAAGTATGAGGACCAACCAAGCATCTTTTTCCATCTCACGGTTCCTAAAATCCATGCCATATACACCTCCCCCGATAGGGGGAGTAACAGGTATTAAACTGCTAAGAAAAGTACTACTTAACACACCACTCATATCTGGTGGCACAATAGATTGCACGCACAGTGCCCCAAATTTGAAGTGGGAGGACCGACCAAGCATCTTTTTCATCTCCCGGGTTCCGAAAATCCGTGCCATATACACGTCCCCTAGCGCCGCAACTGCCTCTGGGAACCTTACCATTGGTCCCAGACCGCACGTCTTGTAATTCTATGTCAGGGAAATTATATATCTATCAAATCTATCTATTTATCTAACAAATCTATCTAACTATCAATCGTATCTATCAAATATATATTGCATCTATTGATCTATGTAATTCGTATCTATCAAATGTATATTGCATCTTTTGATCTATGTAATCCGTATCTATCAAATGTATATTGCATCTATTGATCTATGTAATTCTTATCTTTCAAATGTATATTGCATATTTTGATCCATGTAATTCATATCTATCAAATGTATATTGCATCTTTTGATCTATGTAATTCGTATCTATCAAATGTATATTGCATCTTTTGATCTATGTAATTCGTATCTATCAAATGTATATTGCATCTTTTGATCTATGTAATGTGTATCTTTCAAATGTATATTGCATCTATTGATCTATGTAATTTGTATCTATCAAATGTATATTGCATCTTTTAATCTATGTAATTCGTATCTATCAATTGTATATTGCATCTATTGATCTATGTAATTCGTATCTATCAAATGTATATTGCATCTATTGATCTATATAATTCGTATCTATCAAATGTATATTGCATCTTTTGATCTATGTAATTCATACCCGGCCACAATTTCTTTGCACAATAGGCAATCCCGGACCCCATCCTGTACTCGATTGTGCAAAAGGAAGTAACCTTACCATGGGTCCCACACCGCACGTCTTTGTAATTCTCTGACTGGGAAATTATATATCTATCAAATTATCTATTTATCTATCAAATCTATCTAACTGTCAATCATATCTATCAAATGTATATTACATCTATTGATCTATGCAATTCGTATCTATCAAATGTATATTGCATCTATTGATCTATGTAATTCGTATCTATCAAATGTATATTGCATCTATTGATCTATGTAATTCGTATCTATCAAATGTATATTGCATCTTTTGATCTCTGTAATTCGTATCTATCAAATGTATATTGCATCTTTTGATCTATGTAATTCGTATCTATCAAGTGTATATTGCATCTATTGATCTATGTAATTCGTATCTATCAAATGTATATTGAATCTATTGATCTATGTAATTCGTATCTATCAAATGTATATTGCATCTTTTGATCTCTGTAATTCGTATCTATCAAATGTATATTGCATCTTTTGATCTATGTAATTCGTATCTATCAAGTGTATATTGCATCTATTGATCTATGTAATTCGTATCTATCAAATGTATATTGCATCTATTGATCTATGTAATTCATATCTATCATATGTATATTGCATCTATCGATCTATGTAATCTATGTATCTATCTATCAAATCTATCTCGTGGTTGTGCAAATGGACTGTTTGCGGTTGTTTGCGGTGCGTTACACAGGGAGTTTGGTCTGTCTCTGTCAAGCGGGCGTAACCCTTACACTACCTGATCAATACAACATCATACCTGATGTTTTAAAGCACGTTATTCCAAAAAATTTAGGAATGTTAGGTGATTTAGGCCCTTTATGGATTAAAACCAGACTCTGCATCAACTATGTAATTTTCTGTGGGAGTTTTGCCATGGATCCCCCTCCGCCATGCCACAGTCCAGGTGTTAGTTCCCTTGAAACAACTTTTCCATCACTATTGTGGCCAGAAAGAGTCCCTGTGGGTTTTAAAATTCGCATGCCTATTGAAGTCAATGGCGGTTCGCCCGGTTCGCCGGTTCGCGAACAGTTGCGGAAGTTCGAGTCCGCCGTTCGCAAACCAAAATTTTTAGGTTTGCAACATCACTAATTATATGCTTTGACAAAATTCAAATTATATGACAAATACACACACAGTTTGGTTTCAGCCTCATTTTTATTTTTGTGAATAAATTCTGCTGTGATGAGATTGGGTCAATTTATATTGTAGTGCACTGAGTAGAGATGCAATGTAATTAGAGCATCATATACGGGGTTCGATCCGATATACGGCGTAGTTTGCGGCGCAAGCGAGGGAACCCGCGTCGCCCGCAGTTTCAGCTTGCATCTTGAGCTATCCAATATACGGCGCCGTCAGATGCTAATGTGCCGTAAGTCGGATAAACCAGCGATTTCCAGAAATCTGCGCAAGTACAAATTTCTGGCGTCGCCAGTGACTTGCGCCACGTTAGAAACTGCCGGCGCCTACAAAACCTGACTAAAGTATGAAATCACCAGCACTGTCTAACACGCCTCCCTAACATAGCCCGACACGTCTAACCCTCTATCTGCTAACCCCCTCACTAGCCTAACAATAAAATATGTATTAACCCCTAAACCGCCGCTCCCAAACCCTGCCACAACATAATAAAGTTATTAACCCCTAAACCGCCGCCAGATATATTAAATCTATAACCCCGTAAAGTGAGCCCCTAACACCGCCACCATCTACCTTACCTACCCCCTAAAGTGAGCCCCTACCCCGCCGCTATCTATTTTAAAATTATTAACCCCTAATCTAATCCCCCTACCCCGCCGCCATCTATATTAAATTATTTAACCCCTAAAATACTAAACTATCCCTACCACTAAACCTAAGTCTAACCCTACAAATAGCCCTGAAAAGGGCTTTTTGCGTGGCATAGCCCCAAAGTAACAGCTCTTTTGCCAGCCCTTAAAAGGGCTTTTTGCGGGGCATGCCCCAAAGAATTCAACTCTTTTGCCAGCCCTTAAAAGGGCTTTTGGCGGGGCTTTGTCACAAAGTAAACTGCTCTTTTGCCTACAATCTACATCCCCCTACACCGCGGCCACCTATAATAAATGTATTAACCCCTAATCTAATCCCCCTACACCGCCGCCAGCTATATTAACTATATTAACCCTAATTATATTAGGGTTCATATAGTTAATATATTATATATATTAACTATAGTAACCCTAATTATATTAAGGTTAATATAGTTAATATCGTTATTATATTATATATATATATATATATATATATATATATATTAAGTATAATAACCCTATCTAACTCTAACATCCTAACTAAACTCTTATTAAAATAAATCTAATATTAATATTATTAATTAAAATATTCCTATTTAAATCTAAATACTTACCTATAAAATAAACCCTAAGATAGCTACAATATAATTAATAATTACATTATAGCTATGTTAGGGTTTATATTTATTTTACAGGTAAATTGTTAATTATTTTAACTAGGTATAATAGCTATTAAATAGTTATTAACTATTTAATAGCTACCTAGTTAAAATAATTACCCAATTACCTGTAAAATAAATCCTAACCTAAGTTACAAATACACCTACACTATCAATAAATTAAATAAACTACAAACATCTATCTAAAAATACAATTAAATTAACTAAACTAAATTACAAAAAAAAACAAACACTAAATTACAAAAAATAAAAAAAAGATTACAAGATTTTTAAGCTAATTACACCTATTCTAAGCCCCCTAATAAAATAATAAAGCCCCCCAAAATAAAAAAAATTCCCTACCCTATTCTAAATTAAAAAAAGTTCAAAGCTCTTTTACCTTACCAGCCCTTAAAAGGGCCTTTTGTGGGGGCATGCCCCAAAGAAAACTGCTCTTTTGCCTGAAAAAAAAACAAAACACAATACTACCCTCCAACATTACAACCCACCACCCACATACCCCTAATCTAACCCAAACCCCCTTAAATAAACCTAACACTACCCCCCTGAAGATCTCACTACCTTGTCTTCACCACACCGGGCCGAACTCCTCATCCGATCCGGGCGATGTCTTTATCCAAGCGGCAGCAAAGTCTTCTTCCATCCGGCAGCATCTTCCATCAAACAGCATCTTCAAACTTCATTCGTCGTTCAGTCGTCGGCCGGGATGGATGCTCCGCATCGGAGGAACGATGAATGAAGATTGAAGATGCCGCTTGATGGAAGATGCTGCCGGATGGAAGAAGACTTTGCTGCCGCTTGGATAAAGACATCGCCCGGATCGGATGAGGAGTTCGGCCCGGTGTGGTGAAGACAAGGTAGGGAGATCTTCAGGGGGGTAGTGTTAGGTTTATTTAAGGGGGGTTTGAGTTAGATTAGGGGTATGTGGGTGGTGGGTTGTAATGTTGGGGGTGGTATTGTGTTGTTTTTTTTCAGGCAAAAGAGCAGTTTTCTTTGGGGCATGCCCCCACAAAAGGCCCTTTTAAGGGCTGGTAAGGTAAAAGAGCTTTGAACTTTTTTTAATTTAGAATAGGGTAGGGAATTTTTTTTATTTTGGGGGGCTTTATTATTTTATTAGGGGGCTTAGAATAGGTGTAATTAGCTTAAAAATCTTGTAATTTTTTTTTATTTTTTGTAATTTAGTTTAGTTTATTTAATTGTATTTTTAGATAGATATTTGTAGTTTATTTAATTTATTGATAGTGTAGGTGTATTTGTAACTTAGGTTAGGATTTATTTTACAGGTAATTGGGTAATTATTTTAACTAGGTAGCTATTAAATAGGTAATAACTATTTAATAGCTATTATACCTAGTTAAAATAATTAACAATTTACCTGTTAAATAAATATAAACCCTAACATAGCTACAATGTAATTATTAATTATATTGTAGCTATCTTAGGGTTTATTTTATAGGTAAGTGTTTAGATTTAAATAGGAATATTTTAGTTTATAATATAAATTAGATTTATTTAATAAGAATTTAGTTAGGGGTGTTAGGGTTAGATAGAGTTAATATAGTTAATATAAATACTATAGTAACTATATTAACTATATTAACCCTAATATAATTAGGGTTAATATAGCTAATATATAATGTAATAACTATATTAACTATAATATACTTAGGGTTAATATAGATAATATAGCTGGCGGCGGGGTAGGTAGATTAAATTAGGGGTTAATAATTTTAATATAGATGGCGGCAGTGTAAGGGGCTTACATTAGGGGTTAATACCATTAATATAGGTGGCGGCGGTGTAGGGAGGGCAGGTTATAGGGCAAAAGAGCTGTTAACTTTGGGGCAAAGCCCCGCAAAAGGCCATTTTAAGGGCTGGTAATAGAGCTTATTACTTTATGGATATTAGATTAGGGGTTAATAATATTAATATAGCTGGCGGCGGTGTAAAGGGTCAGATTAGGGGATAGATCAGGTAGATGGTGGCGGTTTTAGGGGCTCACATTAGGGGATAGATCAGTTAGATGGTGGCGGTTTTAGGGGCTCACAGTAGGGGATAGATCAGTTAGATGGTGGCGGGTTTTTTTTTTTTTTTTAATTCTTTTTTTTATTAGTTGCAATCCAATATACAGGTACAACGTAAGACATAATAACGACAAAATAACAGAAGAAAAAAAAAAACAATAAAGGATACACAGTAGACACATCTGTATATTTTGTTTATGAACTCTTTAACCTCAGAGATTCAAAATATGTCTTTAAATATGATCTTTTGGATTACCAACCTTTTTTGTACCTAAAATAATTGAAGAAAGAAAAAAAAGAGAAAATGGAAAGAGGGATAAAAAAAAAAAAAAAAAAAAAAAAAAGAATAAACTCACAGGTTCCCCCCTGTCTCCCATAGACCAAATCCTAGGTCCATACGACCTGTATCAAGAACAATGATCTTCCAGATCTTAGATGACCCTTAATAAACTTCTCTGTAAAGCGAGATCCAAGATACTGGAAATTCACCATGTAGTACTAGTTCTGCAAAGCTATCCGAACTCAAGAAGGGATTCAATATACCCTTTTGGACTTGGAAGGGATATGTTTTAATTATGGGCAGCCATCTTATGAGAAATGTTTTAATTTTTTTTTCACCTGCTAATTGCGTATGAAAAGATTCGAATATGATTTGATTTTGTATTTCTTTAATAAAGAGTGGGAAGCTAGGGGCTGTTTTTCCTTTCCATGTTTTCAGTATTAAATGTCTGGCTAGTAGTATTATTGTATTAAGTATATTTTCATGAAGAGCTTGGTTATTTGTATGATTTTTAAGAAATATAATCTCTTCTAACCCAATAGTGATCTCAACTCTAAAAGTTTTGTTAAGCCAAAAAATAATCTTTTTCCAAAAGTGATTAATCTTAGGGCAAAGCCCAAACATATGTAGGATATCTGCTTCTATATATCTACAACGTGGGCAGAGGAATGTTCGTGATGTAAACATTCTACTTAATCTAGATGGAGTGTAATAATAGTTATTTAGCAATTTCATGTGTGATTCTTTCCAATTCATTGAAATCTTACATTTACTCAGGGCTAGAAAACTTAACTTTATTTTTTCATGGTTTATATCCGGGAAATAGGGTATCCACGTATCGGATATTTTATCTAAAAGAATTTGACTTTGCTTAGCCAGCATTATGTTATATATTAATGATATTGACGATGTTCCACCTGAGGATTTTTGTATATGTATTCTAATATCGGACCATGCACCATCTCTATCTAGAATCCAATCTTTACTACCAATAAAGTGCCTTGCTTGCAGATAAGCAAAGAAGCTGTTTCTAGGAAGACCAAATTGCGTTACCAGAGATTCAAATGAGGTTACCTGCCCAGAGTCTAGTAATAATTGGTAGACATACTTCAAACCTTTTTCTTCCCAGGTTTTAAATATTACCTGGGAATTTCCAGGTAAAAATCCCGCATTACCTCTTATTGGGAGATATTCAGAGAACAAATAGTTTGCTCCAATTATATGACAGAATTTACGCCAAGCTATCAATATATTATTAAAAGATATTAGGTAACGTATACTCAGAGGGATTTCATCCGGAGAATTATGTAAAATAGCTTTAAGTGAATAAGGATAGATCATATAGCTCTCAAGATCAGTTGCAGAAAACCAATTGGTTTCTGCTAGCCAGTCGAATGCAATTTTGACCAAAGTGGCCAGATTATAAAGACTAATATTTGGTAGTGCAAGGCCCGCTGTGCCACGTTTTTGAGTCAATTTGTTGAGAGACAAACGCGCTTTCTTACCATGCCATATGAACTTGTTAAACATGGCATTTATTTCATTAATATCTGATTTCTTTAGAAGCAACGGCAGATTCTGGAGAGGGTATAACAATTGTGGAAAGATAATTGTTTTTAGTAAACTGACTCTAGCTGTTATAGATAAGGGAAACGCTGTCCATATTTCTAGATTTACCTTGATTTTTTGAATAAGCTTTTGGTAATTTAAGTTATACCAGTTTTGGGGATTTTTATGCAGATGTAAACCTAGATATGTAAGCGTGTCGACAACTTTAAATGGAAGTTCCCGTGTACTAAATTTAGTTTTCTGGAGCCACATCAGTTCACTTTTAGTATAGTTTATTTTATACCCTGAAAACGAGCTGAAGAGGTTTAAGCATGTTAGGATTATGGGTATTACCTGAGAAGTGTTATAAAGAAAAATTATAATGTCATCGGCATACAGGAGAATTTTTAGTGTTGGTGTAACTAGAGGGGTCCCTATGCATACCTGTCTTAACCGGATGGCCAGGGGTTCGAGGGCGATGTTAAACAGTAGGGGGGAAAGTGGGCAGCCCTGCCTTGTACCTTTTTTTAATGAAATTGCCTTAGTTAATGTCCCATTAATCAGTAGAAAGGATATTGGATTCCTAGATGGTGGCGGTTTTAGGGGCTCACAGTAGGGGGTTAGTCTATGTAGATGGCGGCGGTTAAGGGGTTAAATACTTTATTAGGGATTGCGGCGGGGGATCGCGGTTGACAGGTAGATAGACATTGCGCATGCGTTAGGTGTTAGGTTTTATTTAGCAGATCGCGGTTGACAGCTAGATAGACATTGCGCATGCGTTAGGTGTTAGGTTTATTTAGCAGCTAGTTTAGGGAGTTACAGGGCTCCAATAGTCAGCGTAAGGCTTCTTACGGCTGCTTTTTGTGGCGAGGTGAAAATGGAGTAAGATTTCTCCATTTTCGCCACGTAAGTCCTTACGCTGTATATTGGATACCAAACTGCGCTGGTTTGGTATACCTGCCTATGGCCCAAAAAACTACGGGCGACGGCAGAAATATACACGCGTAACTTCTAGGTTATGCCGTATATAGGATACCAAACCCGCGCAAATATTGGCATCGCCAGCTTTTGCGGGCGACGATTTTTATCGGATCGATCCCACGGTCTCTATCAGAGATAATCATCATAGACAATACATAAATGAATGAGAGTAGCTGCATTCAAATAAAGCTTTTTTTGTGGACAGGAAATTTGAATGGGCACTACATATTATTACTCTTTTCATTTATTTTCTTAAGCACTTAAACATTTAAAAAGTATTATAATGTATCTATCTGTAATTTGTGTTTGCTTTTGTATTTAAAAGCTTTGGTCAGACTAATTTTGCATAGATATTTGTAAATCTTTTTTTAAATTTTTGAAAGGAGAAAATGTGTTCAAAATGGGTTTCTTGCCTTGCAGACCCAGTTGAACCCAAGTCTAACCAGACAGTTATGCCTTAGGGATAGTCATTGGCAGTATACTGCTTAGCTTTTATATTTTATTTGAAGACCTCAGCTAATAAATGTAAATGCAGAAGTTATGGATGATTTCATGTTTTTAATGGGGGGAGGGTTACTATAACCACTGTTTAACTACTTCCAGTGACCCTTTTTAGATCCAAAATTAAGAGGCTATGTTTCTTCAATTTCTTTCATAAGGTGGTGAGAGTGTATGAACCATTACACCTGGGATTCAACTCCAGGCCACTAGATACCCAACATCCAAGAGCTTTTAATCCCTCCCTCCCCTCTGGTATCTCAGTCTTTTCTGTGCCTCCACTGGAGAAGGTGAATAACTGAGTTAATGTTAGAACAGAGGGGAATATGGAGTATTGGTTAGTGGCAACATTACACCTTATGGAAGTTAGTCACATGCCTGCCACAAGTGTCATGGGGACTTGTCCCTTAGCCTCCTAATGTTGCGTTATCATCATACTTTACTTACAGATCTGATGCTGATGTCTACACATCACTGAATGGGCTCGCTACTGGAAGCATCTGGTAAGCACAGTAGAATAGGTGCATTTCAGTGATAGTTAAACTCATGCACTTAGATATTTCACTGGCTATTAGCAGGTACAGTTTCAGGTACACCATAGCATACAGACACACAAACACAGTATATTACAGATAGTAAATACTTTGTTCTTTTAGTATCTTGTTGAAGAGCATACCTAAGTAGGCTCATGGGCATGCACCTGTCTGGAACATTAGCCGGCAGCAGCGTTTACACTATATAAGTGTTAAAAGCATTGTTGCACTGTTGCCATATAGTGCTTAAGACACATGCATGCTCCTGAACATAACTAGTTCTGATTGTCAAACAAACAAACAATATACCAAAAGAATGAAGAAAATTTAAGGAAATTATAAATATATTTTTTTTATTTCTCACGTTATCTGAATTATTAAAGAAACTCTTTCAGTTGATGTCTGAATTTAAAAAATAAAGACATAAGCATGCAGAATCTCAAAATTAACCCCTTAACGACACAGATGTACCCTGTATGTCATGTGTCTTTAAAAGAACAGTTCACCAAAAAATTTTCTCCCCTTTTAAATTGTTACCAATAATCCATTTTACCTGCTAGAGTGTATTAAATTGATTATAAGTAGCTCCTTTAGCCCTATTTTGGCATTTGAAATAGCTGATTTAGCCTGTGGTATCTCGATCTATACTGAAAGTTTGTATATTGGAGTCTCAGCTATTGAATAGCCTAAGTAAACAGAGCCAGAACAATAAATTACACTCCAAGTGGGGTGAAGGATAGTTAAGTAATAAAATGATAATTTCCCATTGTTCTCTAAATATTGAGCTTTGGTTTTCCAGGCAAATATCAGATAAGAAAACAAGTGTGTGTACAGAAAGTGATAACATGATGTATGATATTACCTGAAACTCAACTCATTGTAATAGGTTGTGACTTAAAAGCTACTTTATATAAACAAATACACCTAAAAATCCAATTTCTCATACATTTTATTTGAAAATACATTAATATAAAAACAATTTTTCAGTGTACTGTCCCTTTAAGGGATTTTTGGGCAAAAGCATTGAGACATGCTATTACACATTTCCTCACTGGTAGAGGTTACAGCACGGTCCCACCTCTGGCTTTAACTTCTTTAAAGAAAAATGACAAACAACACACAGGGTACATCGGCGGTTATTAAGGGGTTAAATTAATTAGCTACCATATAGACTTTATTTTCTTCCATGTAAAAAATGTATAGGAAAACCCAGCTTTCTATCATTTTCATGTATCTACCCAATTTTTTTTTTAATAAAAACCTGATGTTGTAGTTAGTTTGTATGTATAATTGAGGCAGCCAACTAATTTGAATGGCAAAGGTTTAAATGGTTTTAATGGATGTTATTTGATTGATTTCCCACAATCTATTTTGCATAGGCTGTTTCTGAAAGGGTGACTTGTGTCTTAAATGGACTCTCAAGTCAAAATTAAACTTTCATTATTCAGATAGAGCAGGCAATTTTAAAAAACAATTCACAAAATATACATATGATACAGAGGGATTGGAAATAGAAATAACTGCCTGGCTTTCTCACTTTCTCTCTACAAATACACCTGCTCTAATCCTAGGGGACTTCAACATCCCCATTAAAAACCCATCTGCCCCTTCTGCCTCTAAACTTCTCTCACTCACAAACTCCTTTGGTCTATCACAATCCACCCTATTCCATGCTCACTGCTATGGACACTCTATTGATCTGGTATTCTCCTACCTCTGCTCACTATCTGATGTTACCTGTCACCCATTCCCCATCTCAGACCACCATCTGCTCAACTATTATCTCAATGTATAAGCTAAACCTATTTCTCCCCCTCGCCCCCACACCTGTAGAAATCTGCACACTGTGGATCCTCTCCAACTTTCCAACCTTATTCAAAAAACCTCCCCCACACTTCATGAGTATCCTGCCCTGCCCTTGCTACAAACCACTATAACAATACTCTCTCCTCTGCACTCAAACCCTTTGCTCCTCCACAAATACGCAAAACCCCACGTTGTTAGCTCCAGCCCTGGCGCTCTCAGCAAACACCCTACCTATAAAAATGCTCCTGTGCTGCTGAATGTGCCTGGAGGAAATCCTGCTCTGAACCTGACATCCTCCACTATAAGTTCATTCTTTATTCTTACTCCTCTGCCCTTCACTTAGTCAAGCAAAACTACTTCTCTTCTCTTATATCTTCTCACTCCTCAAACCCTAAACGTCTCTTCTCCATTTTCAGCACTCTCCTCTATCCACCTGCACCACCCCTTAATCTGCCTTTAGTGCTCAAGACTTGGCAGACTACTTTTTCAACAGAACACTTACCATCCGAATTAACATCCCACTACAAGACTGTAACCTTCCGTCTCTGCCCCTGGTCACCCACTCTACCACTCTCAGTACCTTCCCCCCACACACTGAGAATGAAGTGAGTTCCCTAATGTCTTCCTCACACCTCACTACCTGCCCACTTGACCCTATCCCTTCACATATAATACCTTCTCTGTCTTGTACCCTCACTCCAGCTCTTACTCACTTATTCAACCAATCCCTTACTACTGGTTTATTTCCATCTTCCTTCAAACATGCAAAGGTCACCCCCATCCTCAAAAAACCTTCCCTTGTCCCCAATTCTCCTGCAAACTACAGCCCAATATCACATCTTTTGATTGCTTCAAAAGTCCTTGAAAAACTAGTTTTCGATTGCCTTACCCACTTCCTGTCCTCCAACTCATTGCTTGACCCCCTGCAATCTGGCTTCCGTCCCCAACACTCATTTGAGACTGCCCTCACCAAGGTTACGAACGATCTTCTTTCTGCTAAAAACAATAGTTACTAGTCTATACTTAACTTACTTGACTTGTCTGCTGCCTTTGACACTGTTAACCATCCCCTCCTCCTATGGACTCTCAGCTCCCTTGGACTCTGTGACATTGCCCTCTCCTGGATCCACTCTTATCTCTCTAATAAGTCCTTTTCTGTCTCATTTGCTGGCGACGACTCCTCTTTATTGCTTCTGTTTGTTGGAGTACCTTAAGGCTCTGTTCTAGGCCCTCTACTTTTCTCTATCTATACTTCCTCACTGGGTAAAATTATCAGTAGCTATGGCTTCAAGTATCACCTCTATGCTGATGATACTCATATCTACCTATCCACCCCTGCACTCTCTCCTTCTGTCCTTTCCCATATCAGCAACTGCTTATCTGGCATTTCTTCCTGGATGGCCTCTCACCACCTAAGAATCAACATGTCCAAGACTGAGCTTCTTCTAATCCCCCCCCCCATGTAATTCTACTCCAGTTTCTAACTTTACTATCACTGTTGGCGACACCACTATCTCCCCATTACCCCAAGTCTGCTGCCTAGGAGTTACACTTGACTCCAATCTGTCCTTCATACCCCACATCCAATTGCTCTCTTCATCCTTTTGCAACCACCTACGCAATGTCTCCAAAATTCATCCTTTTTTGAGTGCTGAAACTACTAAACAGCTTATCCATTCCCTAGTAATTTCCCGGCTTGACTACTGTAATAACCTATTAACTGGCCTTCCTCTCTCCCACCACTCCCCACTTAAATCCATCCTAAATTCCTCTGCAAGGCTAATCCACCTCTCCCGACGCTCTGTATCTGTTTCACCCCTCTGTGAGTCCCTTCACTGGCTCCCCATTCACTGCAGAATTAAATTCAAAATTCTCACTCTGACCTACAAAGCCCTTACCAATGCAGCGCCCCACAGTCCTCACTCATCAACAAATATACTCCAGCCCTTCCCCTAAGATCCAACAATGATCTGCTCCTTGCATCTTCTACCATCACCTCCTCCCATGCAAGACTAAAGGACTTCTCTTGTGAGGCACCAACCCTCTGGAACACACTTCCTCGAGCTGTCAGACTTTCCCCCAACCTCTCCTCCTTTAAACGCTCCATAAAGACCTTCTTGTTCAGAGAAGCTTATCACGCAACTCACTAACAAATGAATTACACTTGCCTAATATTTGCCCTCATCTAACTCCACACTAACATCATTCCCACCTTTGTAGTCCCCACCTCCTGTTTTTCACCCTCCTACTCATCTAGATTGTAAGTTCCCACGGGAACAGGACCCCCAATTCCCCCTGTATTTGTTTGTTAAATTTTGTCTGGTTTCTCATATTATACTGTCCTTTTATCTTTGTTACTCATGGACAGCGCTGCGGAATCTGTTGGCACTTTTTAAATAAAGACTAACAAAAATTTGACAGAAAAAAAATCTACTATTCATTTGAAGTTCAGAATAAGGGGCCTATTTAATATGGTGCGAGCGGACATCAATGTCCGCTGCACATTGATACATGCTGACAGCATATGCTGTAATCATTTATCATTGTACCAGCAGTTCTGGTGAACTGCTGGTGCAATGCCACCCCATGCAGATTTGCGGCCAATAGGCCACTAACAGGGGGTGTCAATCAACCTGATCGTATTCCATCAGGTTGATTTCTGTCTGCCGCCTCAGAACAGGAGGACAAGTTATGGAGCAGTGGTCTTTAGACCGCTCCTTCATAACTTCTGTTTCCGGCGGACCTGAAGGCTCGCCAGAAACACGGGGCATCAAGCTCCATATGGAGCTTGATAAATATGCCCCTAAGTGCTAATGCATTGTCTCTTTATCATGCATTTGTTGATTATGCAACTCTACTGTATTTACTGGTCCTTTAAATTCCACTTTTGTAATAATTCCTATAGTTTTCCTGTAAAAAACATTTTTTTTATGTTGCAGCAATTCAGGCATCTTCCCATACATATTTGATACATCCAAAGGGAGCTTTTGCTTTGTTTTCAAACAAACTTATATTTTTTTAAATGAATAAACTAACAAACAAAAAATAAACCAATGCTGGCAATATTTCTATATTTATTTTTATTTCTATATTTTCACAAATCCTGCCTTTTTAGAAGACTGTTTAATCTGGCCCAAAGGCAATAGTCTTTTTTTTTTTCTTAAGCATTTATCTTTAAAGTTTGCAAAGACTCTGCAGAGACTGACACAGATATTCCAAAGCAACCCAGAAGTAGTTAAAATGTAGTGCAGATGGACTCAAATATCTTTCAAGTGAATCTCTAGTGAGCTTTTCTCTCTGGTCTTTCTCTTAAGCCTCTCTCACATCCATCCTTCTATAAGAGCTAAACCTATTCCCATTTTGAAATATAGTTTACTATTGATCTTTTTTCAGTATTAAGTCCCATTGAGAGAATGGTTAATCCTATGGGAACACTAGTATTTTTGTATTAATTAAAAAATAAATAAAAAAAATACATATCTAGGGAATCGGATGACAAAAATAGCACATTACAATTATATGAGCAATATATTGGAAAATAAAAACAAATTATTATAAATCTACAGTTGAAGTGCATTTTTTTAAATGTAATAAATTGCCAGTTATAATTATTTTCCTTTTTTTTTGTTTAAACACTTTGAGATGGTAATTTAATATGATAAATTATATATATATATATATATATATATATATATATATATATATATATATATATATATATATATATATATATATATATATATATATATACGTCTGCAATATACTTTCATTAATTGGTCCCCTTTTCCTGTAATTCCATTCTGAAATTGTGCGCTTTTCAGTTCCTGTTAGAAATGGAAGTGCAGAACACTCTTATAATCCACACAGCCATTGGCTGCACACTCTAGTGACCTATTTATAACTGTCCCTAATTGGCCACAGCAGAGAAGGTAACCTAAGTTACAACATGGCAGCTCCCATTGGCCACAGCAGAGAAGGTAACCTAAGTTACAACATGGCAGCTCCCATTGTTTTATTGACATTACACTTATTTTGGCAATATTTAAACAACTAATGCAACTTTAAAAAATACATCCACATGTTATCCTGAGACTAATCTCTTTTTGAATACATCATTCTATCTAGCATTTATTTAGTGTGTAATGCCCCTTTAATCCACAGTGTTTTCTAGACTTTAATTCTATCTACTCCAAGTTTTTAGTAATGAATTAAGACATCATGACACCACAGTGAAAGCTTGTTGGCAGACATTTCTTATTTTTGCAAGCCTATGATTTTTTGAGATTTACAAGTCCAGGCATTATGATAACTTCTGTAATTAATTGAAGTAAGAAAAATTCATAACTCTGACTAAAACAATGCAAGAGGAGGAAAACATACATGGCAAAAATGCTAACAAATCTAATTAAGTTTGAAAACAATTCAACATGTTTTAATCACAACATTTTAAATAGTTTCAGCAAATATATAAATATAGATAATTCCACAAAATAGCTGATGTTTTAGGGAACATTTTTTTTTAAAGTTTTGGAAATAAAAATAAATCACTTTGATTAAAAATGCTTTCTACATGTTGATTTTATTAGTGCGTTATAGCTTTATTTCTTTTTTCAATGATTTTTCAATTGCTTGAATTTTATGTACCATATCCACAAACCTGAAATCATGATTTGAATTATTGTTGATGGTTTTATCTGCATAACCACATCTATAATTCAATTTATTCAAAAATATTAACTTTGGACATAATTATTCAGCTATAGTAATATTAAATTTTTGTAAAATCTAAAATTAATAGTTTTGTCTTATTCTCTACATGTACATTCACTGCAATTGAGATTCACCTTAATATCATGGTTTGACATTAGAAACCTCTCTTGAGATGAAGAAAATCATTCTGAAATGAGAAGGACAAAGGTTATTAAATTGACAGTTAAAATTCTAGCCTTGTGCATTTTCCTTTACCCCTAATTAAATGTCATGAAACGTGATATGGAATTTTCATTGTATACACACTTAAACACCTTTGGAATTAGAAAAATATCCAGCTGATCATTTTTACAGTGCCTGTAGACATTATATTGCTATGTTGAATTAAACAACCTCTGATATGTAAGTGCTTCATATTTCTCTCATTAACAGTCTAAAATAAAAATCAAATTAAGTAAGTTAGATGTTTAGTGATAAAATAGACACTTAAAGAACAGGTGTTTAATAGCCGAAATTATTAAGATTGAGAAATTGCTTTATACAATGTATCATTTGTGCAGTGAAGAAAAGTATGAAACCAGGATATAATAATTTTGCTCTATTTTTAATGTAAACCTCAATTTTTAAATATAGAGTTTTTATAATTCATTACTTAACATCAATAGAAATATTTTTTACAATTGCTGCTACCACAGAATAAAAAAAATCTCATAATTTGGTTTGAATTGTTAAACTACCATTACATTTTTAATTTTGCTTTAAAAGATACATACTCCATAACTAATATAGACGATTATTACAAGGCAGCTAAAGAGTTAGTAAGGCTTAGGTCAAGCAAAAATGTGTGACCCATCTTAACCCCTTAATGACCACAATGTACCCTGTATGTCACTGGTCGTTAAGGGTTTTTTCAGGACATAATAGCACAAGTCTAGCAAGAACACGCTATTAATGCCCTCCCTCCAGCAGGCTTTGTGGAATAGAGCAGTCTCAACGCTGGTGGCAAGACCGCGCTATAAAACAATCAAGTCCCAAAAAAAGGCCAGCGACATACAGGGTACGTCGCTGGTCCTTAAGGGGTTAAAACTTGAAATAAAAGTTGCAAAAATTAACCCAATATATGCAAAATCAATATTTGCGCTCAACTGAGTAATACCAGTGCACGCAAATCTGCCCTTGTATTACAAGTGAGGTGCAATGTGAACACGACCTCACATTAGCATTGCACGGAAGCATTGTGCTCACAAGAGCGTGCTTCCATAGGCTCCAATGGAAGCCTCGTTCTCATGCCGTCCGTCATACACGCCATGAGAACTAGCGCAGCGAAGGGGGTAAGTTGCGCAGCGATGGGCAGCAATTTTAAATACATACTGTTTATATATATGACTGTATACATATATATTTATGCTATACACATTAACACATAAATACAGTATATATGTATATATTTATAGACATATATTTACAGGGAACACACAGTTCCCATAGAACGCTACGTAAAGAAACTATTCAGTGCCATTTTATTTCTAACACCACTCAGCTGCCACTTTTAGTCCCTTATAATTACTTTTTGCAATTACTTTTTAAAAAAAAAATAAACATGTTACCCTTTTTATTTTTTAATAAAGATTACTATATTGAAATTTGGGATCAATTGGGGGACTTTTAGAAAATTAACCAGAGATCTGATCTCTGGTTACTTTTCTGAGTACTAATTGCTACAGCGAGCACACCACTTGTAATAGCTGGTTATTTAACCCCTGTACAACACTGGTTGTTAAGCTCTTAAGGACCAGCGTCGTATCCTGTACAATGTTGCAGTCCTGGGCTTCTCTCTGCTGCGATCTCGCTAAAAGTAGCGAGGTCGCACTATTTCTGCATGCCCCACGAGTTAGGCTCTGCAGAAATAGAGTTGCAGAGTTACATCGGGCAGCGGTGGTGCCAATCATTGGTGGTGGGGGAGGGTTAGGAGGGAGACGGGTGGGCGGCCCATCGCTGCAGGGGGGGCGGGAGCGGGTTGGACCGCTACACTACCGAAAATATCTCCTTATGATCAGCAGGGGGGGGGAGGGCTCCTATAGTGGAGGGGGGATATCAATCTGGGAGGGGGGATATCGATCTGGGAGGGGGTAAGGTAATGAGGGGGAGGCAGCTACACTACAGAAAAAATAAGATAAACATTTAAAAAATAAATACATACAAAATTGGGGTTTATTGGTACTGACAGACAGCTGCCAGTACCTAAGATGATGGCAATAGTTAGATGGGGGAGGGTTAGAGCGCTATTTGGGGGGGGGGGGTCAGAGAGGTTGGAGGGTTAGGGGGGATTCTACACTGCAGATAAAAAAAAAAGTTTTATTTTTTTTATTGGGAGACTGTCTGCCAGTACTTAAGATGGGGGTGACCAGTGGGGGGTGGGGGAGGGAAGAGAGCTGTTTGAGAGGGACCAGGTAGGGATCAAGGGGTGGGAAGTTTTAGGTGGGAGGCTAATCTCTACACTAAAGCTAAAATTAATATAATAGAAGCGCTGCAATTAGCAGCCTTCTAATTACCAAAAAGCAATAGCAAAGCCATATATGTCTGCTAATTCTGAACAAAGGGGATCCCAGAGAAGCTTTTATAACCATGTGTGCCATGATTGCACACACCGGTATATAAATCATTTCAGTGAGAAACCCAAAGTTTGTGAAAAAGTTAACAGTGATTTTTATTTGATTGCATTTGGCGGTGAAATGGTAGCATGAAATATACCAAAATGGGACTACATCAATACTTTGGGTTGTCTATTAAAAAAATATATATAGTTTTGATAGGTAAATAAAAAAAATGTAGTGATGGCAAAATGCTAAAAATTCTCTGGTCTTTTTGGGGAAGTCTTAGTCAGAAATCCCTATTTGCAATATTGCCTGATAAGTTAGCACTCCTCTTGTAATCTAGCCCTAAGTGAACCACTGGAGCTTGGAAGTTACAGTTCCTAGAATTTTACTTCTGGCTCATAACATATTGAATTATTATACATATCTATCCTCAAACAAGTGAGGGACTGGCTCAATATTAGTACTGGCATTTAAATAAAATAAAAAACATCTCACCCACTATTCTAAGGTGAAATTAAACATGTGATTACAGTAAAAGTAAAACATTTTAATTATTTAAATTAAAAACTAAAGTTAAAATTCTTAGATGACAGCTGAACAATACAATTATTATGGCTGTCCAGTGTAAAAAAAAAAAAAGCCTTTTTTAGGAGGAGAGTGCATAGAAAACAAAAGATAGTGGCATACACACAGGAGGGATAGCGAGACACACATACCCAGACAGGGATAGACTGAAACACAAATAAATGACACACACACAGTCTACCACAAATGTCTGCAATATATGAGAGAGTGAGAGAGAGAGAGTGTGAGAGAGAGTGTGTGTGTGTGTGAGAGAGAGAGTGTGAGAGAGAGAGAGAGAGAGAGAGAGAGAGAGTGTGAATGTGAATGTGAGAGTGTGAATGTGAGAGTGTGAGTGTGAGAGTGTGAGAGACAGAGTGAGAGTAAGAGAGAAAGAGAGAGTGAGAGTGAGAGAGAGTGTGTGTGAGAGAGAGAGAGAGAGAGAGTGAGAGAGAGTGTGTGTGTGAGAGTGAGAGTGTGAGAGAAAGTGAGTGAGTGAGAGATTGAGTGAGAGAGTGAGAGTGAGAGAGAGAAAACAATCAGGACTGTGAAGATGCTTTTACAAACTGTATTTTATTTCTTAATATTAACTAATTCGTCAGATAAGGACATTACCTCATCTGCAGTGAGATTTAGGGATATTGCATATTTATCATAGTGCAAGTGGACATAATATGATGTAGCGTATCATGTCCACTGCACATCGATAAATGTCGACAGCATACGGTGTCGGCATTTATCATTGCACAAGCAGTTCTGGTGAACTGCTGGTACAATATCTCCCCCCTGCAGATTCGCGGCCAATCAGCCGCGAGCAGGGGGTGTCAATGAACCTGATTCTATGTGATCAGGTTGATTTTTGTCTGTGGCCTCAGAGCAGACGGACAAGTTAAGGAGCAGCGGTCTTTAGACTGCTGCTTCATCATTTCTGTTTCCAGCGAGCCTGAAAAAGAAATTATGAAGCAGCCGTCTTTAGAAACAAGCGGCATCAATCTCCATTCGGAGCATGATAATTCAGCCCCCTTGAGTTAATGTTGCACTCCTCCTCTCTCCTGTCACAACAGAATCCACTGAACAGGCAATAAATATTTAAAAATATTTTGAAAATTCTGTGAAAGCCCTGATTGTGAGGCCCCTCATTAAGCAAGGCCTTAGGCAACCGCTTAATTAGCCTAATGCTAAGGGGCTGAATTATCATTGTGCGAGCGAACATGATCCGATATTGCGGATCATGTCTGCTGCACATCGATAAATGCCGACAGTATACGCTACTGGCATTCATTATTGCACCAGCAGTTCTTGAGAACTGTTGGTGCAATACCGCCCCCTGCAGATTGCGGCCAATCGGGGGTGTCAATCAACCCGATCATATTCAATGATCGGGTGGCAATGTCTGTCTGCCACCTCAGAGCAGGCGGACAGGTTACGGAGCAGCGGTCTTTAGACCGCTGCTTCATAACTTGTGTTTCTGGCAAGACTAAAGGCTCGCCAGAAACACGGGGCATCAAGATCCATACGGAGTTTGATAAATATGCCCCTAAGGCTGTATGTGAGTTTATTAACATTACATAAATTGTAAAACAACTAGTAAATATATTAAAATATAAACATGTCATATGCTATATATATATATATAAAATAGCATTTTCACATCAGCAGCTCTAGCTATGAGCAAAAGCAAGATACTTTACTTGAAAGTTTTCATTGTGATTGTCTGCCTGTCTGTTTTGTTTCACTGTGTATATAAAATAAAAATAGCAGCTGTTGGGTAATTGCTCACAGATCAGTTACTATAGTGAACTGTTTACAATTGAGAAAACCCCAGGTATACTTCAAAAAACTTTTTTCTTTTTCACAGGTACATTAAGGATAAGTGAGAATTCCTGTTGAGTAACAAGTCCCTTTAAACAAGTACCTGAATCTTATCTAAAGGGAGTCTACATTGTCTGCTAATTGTATCTATTTCTATGCCTAACAATGTCAAGCAATTACAAGGGCCTTGGGTCTTTTCATCTGCTAGCGGAACACCTAACTTAGACATCATAAACTGCATATGTTCCATTAACCTCTTACAACTATTAGACTTTCCGTCCTCCACTACTAGGAAGTCATCTAAGTAGTGAGCTATGCCATCGTAACCTACACTATAGGCCAATGCCCAATGGATAAATGTGTTAAAATTCTCAAAATAAGCGCACAAAATGGCACAATCCATAGGCAGACATTGATCAACATAGAACCCTCCTTCAAACCTAAAACCCATGAGGTAAAATGATGAAGTATGTAATGGCAATAATCTAAATGCAGATTCAATGTCCAACTTACCTAACAACCCTCCTGTACCGGCCTCTCTAATTAAATGCAGCACACTATCAAACGATTGATATCGGACTGAACTAATCTGGGGATCAATGGCGTCATTAACTGAGTTCCCTTTTTGGGTATGACAGGTGATGAATAATTCTGTATTTTCTGGGTTCTTTTTTAGGGACCACTCCTACTAGGGAAATTATAAGATTTCCCATAGGAGGTGTCTGAAAAGGTCCAACGACTCTTCCTAATTCAACCTCTTTTTTAATTTTATTTCTTACTACTTCCGGATATTGGTATGCCAATTTAAGATTATGAAAATGTTTAGAGCCTTTAACCCCTTCGCCCACTGGGATATGGACACCCTCCCTAAATCCTTGCCTGAGGAAATTTGCTGCTTGCTGCTCCGGGTATTGTTGCAACCAATGCTCAAGTATTGGTGTTGGGGCCCTTTGCTTGAGAGTTATTATTATTTCTTTCTGGTACTGACTCTCTTTTTCTGTTGCAGTCAGATCCCGGATGGAATCCGCCGCAAAATTTGCAGACATGTCGAAAGATGCATGAATTGCCTCTTTCTCTACGCTTTTCCTGGAACAACCAACATTCCCTCCCCTTCTTTCTGCTCTTAAAGGGACGAAAATTTGGGGTGCGAGTACCAGGCGGTGAGGATGGTGATCTCTCAGGGCCCATTCTAGCCCATAATTGACTATCGGTTGTTCCAAAAGTTAAAACTGGGTTGCCTGTCATTTTCCTCCTATACTAGGAATCATACTCCCTCCAGGCTCCATCCTTGTATCTTCTTTGAATCCAGTGGATTGTATCAGTGTATTTTAGGCTGTTTTGGGTCTGTGAGGGGTATTTTTCCAAGTAACAGGCGGAAAGCACCCTAAAACAACATAACCTTTCGTCAAAAGAGTCTGGCCTCTTAAAACGTTTAGGGCCTGTGCCATCTACACTCCTCTCTTTCTGTCTATATGCCTCTACAGAGAGTTCAAATATGTTAACGTATTTACCCTGTTGTATTTTTTTGACAATTTTTGGATTTAAGTGTTCGTGTAAGGAATGAATTCCAGAGGGATGTGAATCCCCCTGTAATGCTAATTTCCTGTTAGATGCTACTGGAGGGGAAGGTTCATCTGGGTTTTGTGCGTGATTTATTTGTGTCACTATCTGAGGGTTATTTACATTTACATTTGATGTTTTATTAGTCTTTTTTAGCGTGTTCAAATCATGTAAAACTTTTTTTACCATCCTGAACATACGCTTTTGACCTGGCTCCACTAAACTCAGTGATGTGTCACTATCTGTGTTAGATTCGGCAGATATAGAGTCAGATGTATCACCCCTAACATGTCTAAATTCAATAGCCTCACCAAGATGCTGGTTCTGCCGATGTAGATGGTTGTGCTGCTCCAGTTGTAGATAGCTGTGCCGTTCCAGTTTGGCCCTCCTGTGCATGACCTCCTCTGCCCATGTTGCCTTGCTGCAAACCTTGCTCTCGCTGCGCCCTCTGAGTATTTCGACCTTTGTCCGACATTGAAGATATTTGCTCACCCACTTTTATTGCCTCCTGTAATAGAGATATAATACTGCGAGCACCAGAGGTAGAAGCATCAGAATGCCCCATGGAGGGACCACCACCCTCTTGCATATCCTGTTCCCTGTGACACACACCTTCATTTATCCTTCCAACCTCATTTATATTGCTAAATGGCATGACACCTTGCCCAGCACTAGTCATTCTCAAATGCATCAAATCCTGTGTGTTTTTTGCATACATTCCCCCAGTATCCTTATTGATATGTCCCATATGTTGTTGAAAACCATGCCCTTGACTAGGCACAATTGTCTCATATCCTGCCCTATATGTTCCAATCCCTGTACTGCTCGTTTCTCCTGATGCATTAAAAAGCATATTTTTATTCCCTCCTATTGCTGTTGCTACAGCGGTTTGTGCGTTCATGGCCGCTTTTCCTACCACATCACTACTTATAATGGCGCCTTGCCAGCTACTGCCTGTTGCAGTCATCACCGCCTGTGCTATTTGCCCCTCATCTATTCCTTGTGACAATATGCTTGAGGCGGTCATCACCGCAATCCTTTGACCCTCTTGAGCGTTATGTTCTGACCCCGCCCTGTTAACCCCTGCTTTAGAGCCGGTTGTGAACTGTATCTTTTTATATGCCCCTTGCAGTCGCCTGCTGTCCATGAGGCGCTCCTCTGCCTCTTACCACTGCAGAGTGCTCACCTTCAAGGATGCTGGCCGCGCTGCTTCTGTGGTGATCATCATGTAGGACGGAAGTGAGTGTACATGCTACCGGAAGTGACGTCACTGTGGGCATCACTTGGAGGACCTCAGGTAAATCAGCCTGCGCAACGGTTCCTGGCCTGCACTCTGTTGCAAAATCAACAGATGGATTCTGCGGCCTTGTTTGAATTTTGGATGTCGCTACCGCCGGCGAACCTGAGGGGATATTTGGTAAAGCCTCCACCTGCATCATACCGGTTGTTATTGTGTTTTCACCGGTTATCATTGTCTGTGTATTTGTTGTGGAGCCAATTGTGAGTACCCCAGGGCTTGCAGGCAGGGTAGCTGCCATTTGCCCAAACAATGCTGACATTGCCTGAATAGTTGCTGGGGAGAATTGGGTTAGCATATTTGCAATTGCTATGTGTGAATCCCCTGCTTGCATCATTGGGTTTACTGCCACTGAAGGTGTAGTGCTCACTGGATTTGCTGCCGCTGAGGGTATAGTGATTGTTTCAATTTTATTTGCCTGCTGTGGTGTTTGTATAGTTTCCTCCCTAGGCTGGTGATTATCTGCATTTACCACATAAATATGTGACTGTAATGGTATTTGTAATGGTGGTGTTGGAGGTATAATTTCCTCCTCATCTGTAATACTCATCTGCTCTTCTTTCTTTTTTGACTGAAATTTCAAGGACTCCTTGTATCTCTTTGTGGGTACCTTCTTCATTCTTGAACGCTGCATTCTGCTGGAATCCACTGGGAGACCAAAGGAAGAAACTCATCCACTTCAGGATACAGGAAGAAGAGGCTGGAACTTTTTCAGCATGGCCTTTTAAGGTAGGAATCCTCCCCTTTCACTTGCAACAATGTTGCCCCACTAGGAACCACCTCTTCTCCTGTCCCTTTCCCTTGCTGCCTATATCCTTACAAGGCTACAGTCCCACTGCAGGTCCTTACACTAACTTAAAGGGACACTGAACCCAATTTTTTCCTTTTGTGATTCAGATAGAGCATGAAATTTTAAGCAACTTTCTAATTTACTCCTATTATCAAATGTTCTTCATTCTCTTGGTATCTTTATTTGAAATGCAAGAATGTAAGTTTAGATGCCGGCCCATTTTTGGTGAACAACCTGGGTTGTCCTTGCCGATTGGTGGATAAATTCATCCACCAATAAAAATGTGCTATCCAGAGTCCTGAACCAAAACAAAGCTTAGATGCCTTCTTTTTCAAATAAAGATAGCAAGAGAATGAAGAAAAATTGATAACAGGAGTAAATTAGAATGTTGCTTAAAATTTCATGCTCTATCTGAATCACAAAAGAAAAATTTTTCGTTCAGTGTCCCTTTAAACAAGTACAATTATATAAAAACAAATTTGAAAATGTTTTGGTATGTACAAGTGGGTGTGAGTAGCAAATTATTTTTAAAATGGTTAGATTGCACACACTGTCGAACAAATTTGTCTGTAAGGAAAACAAAACACTTTGAGATATAAAGTCACTTGCAGGCTTCCGTAGATTCAATGCAAAGTGCTTCTGGTTCCTGTTTTTCCCTTATACAACTGGTTTCAGCAGGAGGATACTATACACAGTCAACCTTTTCTGCAGGACTAGACTTTTGCAATATAGAACTTTTAATTTTGTAAGTAGAATTGTGTACACATCTGTAAATTGTGATAAAATCTACTTAAAGTGGAGCTGCAATGCTATTTTTTTGTGTTAACAAACACATTTTCTATTTGGGTGTTATGTTTTTTTAAGCTAAGTTTTAGATTTAGGATAAGTCTTTGTAAAATCATTGGATGTTTACTGATGTGAATCCAATATATAAAAAACCTTTAGTATATATAATGCAAAAATATATAGTAATATATAATACCTTGTTTTGCTCTTTGAAACCATAGTCAATTAAAATGTGCTGATCTTGATTATCACTTTTTTAAAAACACAAATTATTCCTTATCTTATCTCTGTCTGTATACCAAAGCCAAATACTTGGAGAGAACAATTAAAAATAAACCGTTTAACTTGTATCCCACTATGAGTGTAATTTCTTCTGCTGGCTAGGTTTAAATAGCTTTTCTATAGCTAATACTTAAAGGGCCATTATACACTCATTTTTTCTTTGCTTAAATGTTTTGTAGATGATCTATTTATAAAGCCCATAAAGTTTTTTTTTTTTTTTTTAAATGTATAATTTTGCTTATTTTTAAATAACATTATTTTATGTTTTAATACCGTCAGCTACCTTCTCCAGCTTGCTCCTGTTTGTGTAAAGGGTCTTTTCATATGCAAAAGAAGGGGGAGGGGGGGTGTGTCTTATTTCCCACTTGCAGTGGGCTTTCCAGCTGCCTTTTCAACAGAGCTAAACTGAAAGCTTGTAAGTACGTTTTTAAACAGTTTTATACTGGATTTTTATATCAGTATCTGTGCATCTTATTCTTTATAGTAGTGTCTATTACATGCAGTTATATGAAAATAAGTGTATACTATCCATTTAAAGGGACACTGAACCCAAATTTTTTCTTTCATGATTTAGATAGATCATGCAATTTTAAGCAACTTTCTAATTTACTCCTGTTATCAATTTTTCTTCGTTCTCTTGCTATCTTTATTTTAAAAGCAGGAATGTAAATCTTAGCAGCCAGCCCATTTTAGGTTCAGCACCATGGATAGCGCTTGCTTATTGGAGGCTTAAATTTACCCACCAATAATCAAGCACAACCCAGGTTCTCAACCAAAAATGGTCCAGCTCCTTTGCATCACATTCCTGCTTTTTAAATAAAGATAGCAAGAGAACAAAGAAAAATTAACAATAGGAGTAAATTAGAAAGTTGCTTAAAATTGCATGCTCTATCTGAATCATGAAAGAAAAAAAATTAGGTTTAGTGTCCCTTCAAGTATTGGAATTTTGAGTATAGCTTGGGATATAACATACAAAAGCAGCTATTTCAATTTTGTTGTATAAATTCAATTTCGTAAGTATAAAAGAAAAACTGCAATATACAGTACTTATATTATTTATTTTGTCCCCTTTTCCAGTAATTCCATTCTAAAACTATGAGCTTTTCAGCTCCTGTTAGAAATGGAAGTGCAGAACACTGTTATATTCTACACAGCCATTGGCTGCACACTCTAGTGACCTATTTATAACTGTCCCTAATTGGCCACAGCAGAGAAGGTAACCTAAGTTACAACATGGCAGCTGCCATTGTTTTATAGACACTAACACTTTACACTTATTTTGTCAGTATTTAAACAGCTAATTACACTTTAAGAAATACACTTACATGTTATTCGCATATTAATCTTGCCTTTGAATGCATTGTTCTATTTAGCATTTATTTAGTGTTTAATGTTGCTTTAAGGTAAAGAAGCTATTTGTAAGAAGAAATATATCCTAGCGTTTTTGAATCGCTAGGATTTACCAGTGCTACAAATAAAGGGAACTTTCTTTTATGAAGTATAACAATTTCATGCTGAAAGTTCCTTTATTTGCAGTAAGTTTATGCCGATCTGAGCTCTGGGGGCCGATTTAAGAAAGTGCAAGCGGACATGATCATCAGGAGCGTGCACTATATGACAGCAGTTTTGCAATAATATTATCCCTATGCAAGAGCACTATTTAGCAGGATTATTTACTGCCATATAGTGCATCAGACATCTACCTAGGTATCTATTCAACAAAGAATATCATGAGCAAAAAGCTAATTTGATAATAGATATAAACTGAAAACTTTTTTTAAATTGAATGCTCGCCTCTGTCTGAATAACAAAATAAAATGTTTGTGTTTCATGTCCGTTTAAGTGCACAAGTGCATATTATACACAATTTTTCAACAGACAAACAGGCTTTATTTTTATACTACCTCATATGGATATATAAAATAACACTAAATAAATGTCTAGGTTTCCAAGTAATTTATAGTAAACGTAGGTCAAATACTAGAAAGATAGAATTACTGGTTTAATGCCAACATTTAACACTTTACACTCTTTTATCACAGAGGGCAGAAAGTAAAATTTAAGGTTAAAAATATACAAAAAACAAAGAAACAAAAAACTCTTTATTAAAATAAAATTATAGAAATAATGTTAATGAAATATGAAATATATTTAGAAAATATGTAAATATATTTTATGTTGAAATTGTTTTTTTTTTTATAAATTTTTACAAACAATGTGTATATATACCAAACATTACGGCAGATTACATCCATAAGTTTAACGATAACATTTTTGCAATATACTTTAATATCCATTGTTACAGCATCTTATAAATGTACATAAAATAGTCTTTGTCGTATTCTATTGTTTCATATTAAAAATTTTCTGAATTATTATCATTAGTTACCTTAAGTTGGGTCTTCATATAGGTCTCTTTGTGGGTCTCGGCTCATACTTTCTATAGTTATAAAGCGATGTATGTGAATTAGTTATTGTTACTTATATTAGATTTGTAATCCTATACTATAGAAGCCAAGTGTGTTTGTCTGAAGCTGTCATGAGCAGTAGAGACTGTGTGAGGACAAAAACACCTGGTCTTCTACAAACTGACCTGCAGCTGATCTCCGCAGCAAGAATGGTGGGCGTGACCTGACAGGGGCGGGGTCAGATGTGACAAGGGGCAGGGCCGGGCGCTGACGTGACGGGGCAGGCAGAGCGACGTGACGTGGACGGGCGGCACTGATGAACGCAAAAGAGGGCGGAGAGAAAGCAATAGAGTTAGGAGAGAGAGAGCAAAAGAGGGGGGAGAGAGAGCAAAAGAGAGGGGAGAGAGAGCAAAAGAGGGGTTAGAGAAAGCAAAAGAGAGGGGTGAGAGATCAAAAGATGGGAGAGAGAGCAGAAGAGAGGGATAGAGAGAGCAAAAGAGAGGGGGAAAGAGAGCAAAAAAGAGGGGGGAAAGAGAGCAAAAGAGAAGGGGGAGAGTGCAAAAGAGAAATGGGAGATAGCAAAATAGAGGGGAGAGAGAGCAAAAGAAGGAGGACAGAAAAAGAGAGGGGGGCAGATCAATAGAGAGAAGAGAGAGAGCAAAAGAGAGGAGACAGAGAGCAAAAGAGGGGGAAGAGAGAGCAATAGAGATGACACAGAGAGCAAAAGATGGGGGAGAGAGAACAAAAGAGAGGGGGGAGAGAGTAAAAGAGGGGGGAGAGATCAAAAGAGTGGGAAGAGAGCAAAAGAGGGGGGAGAGAGACCAAAAGGGAGGGGGAGAGAAAGGAAAAATAGAGGGGGAGAGAGAGCAAACGAGAGGGGGAGAAAAAGAGAAAAAGAGGGGAGAGAGAGAGCAAAAGAGAGGGAAGAGAGCAAAAGAGAGGGGAGAGAGAGAAAAAGAGAGGGGGGAGAGAGCAAAAGAGCGGGGATAGAGAGCAAAAGGGGGGGAGAGAGCAAAAAGAGGGGGGAGAGAGCAAAAAGAGGGGGTGAAAGAGCAAAAGAGAGGGGGAGAAAGAGCAAAAAGAGGGGGATAGAGCAAAAGAGAGGGGGAGAAAGAGCAAAAGAGGGGGAGAGAGAGCAAAAGAGAGGGGAGAGAGAGAGAGAGCAAAAGATAGGAGAGAGAGAGCAAAAGTGAGGGGGGGAGCAAAAGTGAGGGGGGAGAGCAAAAGTGAGGGGGGAGAGAGCAAAAGAGGGGGGGAGATTGAGCAAAAGAGGGGGGGAGATTGAGCAAAAGAGGGGGGAGAGAGTGTAAAATAGATGGGGGGAGAGAGCAAAAGAGAGGGGATAGAGAGCAAAAGAGAGGGAAGAGGACAAAAGTGGGGGAGAGAGAGAGAGCAAAAGAGAGGGGGAGAGAGAGAGAGAGAGAGAGAGCAAAAGAAAGCTCTTTTATCACAGAGGGCAGAAAGAGAGGAGAGCAAAAGAGAGGAGAGAGAGAGCAAAAAGAGAGGACAAAGAGAGCAAAAGAGGGGGAAAGAGAGCAAAAGAGAGGGGAGAGAGAGCAAGATAGAGGGGGGAAAGAAAGCAAAAGAGAGGATGAGAGAGACCAAAATAGAGAGGGAAAGAGAGAGCGAAAGAGAGGGGGGGGGAGCAAAAGAAAGGGGAGAGAGAGCTAAAGAGAGGGGAGAGGACAAAAAATGGTGGAGAAAGAGAGAGAGCAAAAGACGGGGAGAGAAAGAGAGAGAGAGCAAAAGAGAGGGAGAAAGAGAGAGTGCAAAAGAGAGGGGGGAGAGAGAGCAAAAGAGAGTGGGAGAGAGAGAGAGCAAAAGAGGTGGGGGAGAGAGAGCAAAAGAGAGGGGAGAGAGAGAAAACGCAAAAGAAAGGAGGGGAGAGAAAGCTGTACTGCAAAAAATGGCCCGCTGTACTGCAAAAAATGGCCCGTGTACACAGACTTTGGGACTAGTACATAATAAAGGGTTCCCATTGTAATAAGAAGTTCTCTTTATTATCAGAAATTCAGCTGCTGAACTTGCCATATTGTAGTGGTATATTAACTTGTATGTAAATTAATTTTAGTAAACAAATGTAAAATATTAACATACATGTTCCCAGAGAGAGAAGGGGAGAAAGTCAAAGCAAGCCCTTGTAAACAAACAAAGGGTTATAATTTTTTACATTATCACTGTAACTGACTGTCACAATGATCACATGACCATAGGGCACCATTTAGGGGATCACTTGAATACCTCACTCCCATATCCCGGCCCTCTGTTATCATATGACAGCTATCAGCCAATCACAGACTAGTATACGTATAACCTGTGAACTTGTGCACATGCTCAGTAAGAACTGGGGTCTCAGAAAGTGTGTATATAAAAACAATGTGCAGAATTTGATAATAGAAGTAAATTGGAAAGTTGCTAAAAACTGTATTCTCTATCTGAATCATGAAAGCTTAGTTTTGATTTTTGTGTCCCTTTATGTATTTTGCAAATCACAGGCAATTTAGTTTGTAAACTACCTTCCTATTCTTGTTGGTTTAATTTCATACATGTTAATTCTTTCTCAGTCCCCTGATTCTCATCCACTACAGATCATTTTGCTTAAAGGGTAATTTTTCTTTCATGAATCAGAGCATGCAATTTTAAGCAACTTTCTAATTTACTCCTATTATCAAATGTTATAACAACAAAATAGAGGGGGCGCTAAAGGTGCAGGGGTAACTCAGTGCAAAAAATGAATCACTATGCGTAGATAATACAGAACAATTCAAATATCACAAGGACCAAACAAAATAAAAATAAAAATGAAAAATATATATATGAAATAAAAAACCTTTGAATCCTTGAATAAAGGATAATACAGAGATCAAAGTCTTTCTTTGAAATGTATGACCAGATGACCGGAGAAAATGGGATATAGAATGTTCATATGTGGGCTGCCTCCTCCTCACCGACTGGTCCGGGTATAGCTGAAAAAGTACAAGAAGACAGAGGGCCGCCTCATGTGTGGTATAATCAGATGGTATGATACAGAACAAACATAATGGAGCCAAATGAGTACTCACATACTATTGAAGCACACCTATGTGCTGGTAGAGACAAGCTGCAATTTCAGATAGGTGTGACAGCTCACCCTCCAGGCAAAACTGTGTAGCTGGTAAGAGATTAAAAAACAAACAAAGAAAGCACTACATGTGCAGACCATTAAAGGTATAACCGGCAATATCTCTTAGATGATACAGATGGGTACTCACATACTCCTGTAGCACACTTATGTGCTGGTAGAGGCAGGCTGTAACTTTATGACAGGTCACCCTAGATGTAGATTCTTGGTTGTGCAGGGGTGTAGGTCCCAGTGAGCAATCAGCAAAGGCAGAAGGTAGGAAAATAACTCCTCTCATTTGAGGGGTGCCACTGTATACCCTTTTATCCACTCATCATAAACAACTGCTGTGTTGTTTTTTTATCTTTGTTTTTAATAAATAGCTACATTTTATTTTAAATGTACTCTGAGTGGAGTTCTTTTCCTACCTTCTGCCTTTGCTGATTGCTCACTGGGACCTACACCCCTGCACAACCAAGAATCTACATCTAGGGTGACCTGTCATAAAGTTACAGCCTGCCTCTACCAGCACATAAGTGTGCTACAGGAGTATGTGAGTACCCATCTGTGTCATCTAAGAGATATTGCCGGTTATACCTTTAATGGTCTGCACATGTAGTGCTTTCTTTGTTTGTTTTTTAATCTCTCACCAGCTACACAGTTTTGCCTGGAGGGTGAGCTATCACACCTATCTGAAATTGCAGCTTGTCTCTACCAGCACATAGGTGTGCTTCAATAGTATGTGAGTACTCATTTGGCTCCATTCTGTTTGTTCTGTATCATACCATCTGATTATACCACACATGAGGCGCCCCTCTGTCTTCTTGTACTTTTTCTATTATCAAATGTTCTTCATTCTCTTGGTATCTTTATTTGGAAAAGCAGGAATGTAAGCATAGGAGCCGGCCCATTTTTGGTTCAACACCCTGGATAGCGCTTGCTGATGTAGCCACCAATATGCAAGCGCAACCCAGGTTCTGAAAATTGAATGCTCTATCTCAAAGAAAATAATTGGGTTCAGTATCCCTTTTAAACAATTTGAGATTGTAGTATAAATTATATATTATATATATTAAGATATCTAATTAGAACTGCTCCTAATTGGCCACAACAGAGAAATTAACCTAAGTTTTAACATGGCAGCACCCATTGTTTTATAGACACTAAAACGTTACACTTATTTTGTCAGTTTAAACAGCTATTTCAAGTTTCAAAATGACATGTACATTTTATTTTCAGACTAATCTTTTCGTTGAATGCATCATTCTATCTAGAATTTATTTATTTTGTGTTTAATGTCCCTTTAAATTGTCCCATTGCACTTTATTTAAGTGACTCCAACCCCTTGCCCTATCTTCACCTCTAATAAAACCTCCATCATTTTAAAATCACTGAAATAGTGCAGACAACATAAAAGTACTTTGCCAGCTGGAAACATTTTTAGTGCTTTGTTACCATTACTGAAGGGCCTGCAATGCTTTCTGATTACCATATAGTACTTCGTACACACTTTTTTATAATGGTACACAAAATGTCCTCAGTGGGAAGGAGTAAAATCTCCCCTTTTTGATTTTAGTTTCCATGACAACCATACAATTGATATTTTAATGGAAATTAGGGTTCTTAAAATGATATAAAATTAATGATAAGAAATTCAAACCTGTGAACGAATAACCTGTACTGTATTTGTGGGACAATCTTTATAAACTCACTCATATTTTATTAAGTATATGTGTCTTAAATCATTAATTAAACAGACTAGGGCAGAAAATAGGAAAGGAATGGGTAAATGTCATTTCTAAGATTTAACTTACTGAACAAATATGTTAAAATGTGTTCTTTCATTCTAATATTTCAATGTTACTGTCAGGCACAACTAAGAAAGAAAAAATCTGTGCAGCTTAGTTATTTGGACCACAACTGCTGGGAATGAAAAAAACAATAAAAATTGTATGGTTGTTTGCAACAGAGTGATAAGGTAAAACAAAGTTTAGGAATTAGGCAGCTATGTAAAACCTTATTCCTTATTGCAAGGTTTTAATATACAGGCAGTAATTGAGCATATTCCCTATGGCTGCCACATGTGTCTGGGTAGTCACTGTGAGAAAGTAAATGCAGCAGGGATATGCTCAGATAAACCTGAGATTTTACCATTAATGAAGGAAAAAATAAATAAGCAAGGAAAAAATGGTACTATGATCATAGAAAAAAATAAGCAATTGCAATTGTGTACAGAGTTATGGTAAAACAGCAGGATATGAGGAAATGAAAATAAAAGTCACAGAAAAATAACAGCAGCAACTGAGATACTAATCTTAGAGTATAGCAGCAAAGTAAAATTCAGAGACTGGCTTACCCCTAACAGGACTGTTATAATGATAGTTGCAAACACCGGGTTGTAATGGCGACTTGCCAGAGGGAGCAGGGAAGCTCAGTAGCAGCTGGCTGATGACGTCACAGCATGAGGAAGTGGAGCTCAGTGAAAAGTGAATCCCAAGGCCGGTGAGCTGCAGGGGAAACTGAGTTAGAGGTAAAGGTATGAATGAGGCTTTTGAAATAGCTGAATCTTCTTGAGGGAGAAGCAGGCAGGAAGGAGAGGATGACAACAAAAATCCAGCTAGGAGGAGTAGAGGAATCCAACAAACAGAAGTAGTAAGATAAATCTTACAGAGAGCAGGCTCAGGTTAAGGTTTAAGACAAACTTCAATACTAAGCAATGTGAAAATGCTGGGAGGGGCCTTAAATAGGTTGATGTTAATGAGAGCAGGATGCTTTAAAGGGACAGTGCAGAGAAATAAGTATGCCATTATCCTGACAGAATCCCCCCTCCAAGGAGCCACTCCAGAGGCTCAAGGCCCAGGACGATCCGGATGTCTTTGGTGGAAATGAGATATCAAACGAGGAGCGGATATGTTGGTAGCTGGTTCCCAGGAATCATCATCTGTAGAGAAACCCTTCCAACGAACAAGATATTCAATACGTCCCCTACGGAAACGGGAATCCAGGATTGAGTGAACTTCATACTCCATTTCAGGGTCGAGAGAAATAGGTGGAAGAGACGTTTGTAAAGAGAAATCCCTGAGATCCTTATAGGGTTTGAGAAGGGATACATGGAATGTGGGATGAACTCTTAAATTATCGGGTAATTTAAGCCGGACAGCATTGGCATTAATGACAAGTTCAACAGGGTATGGACCAATGAACAACGGAGAAAGTTTTTTCGAAGGGGTTTTCAAACTTAGGTGTTTGGTGGATAGCCAGACTAGATCACCTTTTGTGTAGACAGGAGGCGGAGTTCTGCGGCGATCATAATACTGTTTCTGGAGTTGTTTTGCTGCTATGATGTTGGACTCTATGGTTTTAAAGTTGGAAGAGATGGAATCAGACAAATCTGATATACTAGATACTGGAATGGTAGAAGATGGTAGGATGTGAAACTTGGGGTGAAAACCGTAGTTTGCGAAGAAGGGAGTTTGACCAGTAGTGGAATGAATAGTGTTGTTGTAACAAAATTCAGCATAATGCAGGAAGTCACTCCAAAGATGTTGTTGAGAGGAACAGAAGAGTCTTAAAAATTGTTCCAACCACTGGTTACAACGTTCAGTTTGACCATTACATTGCGGGTGGTAAGCAGTAGTCAACTTTCTCTCAACAGATAAAGTTTTACAAAAATGGTACCATAGTCTGCTAGAAAATTGACTGCCACGATCACTGAGGATTGAAGTGGGAAGTCCATGATACTTAACAATATGTTTGAGAAGCAAATGTACTGTCTCCAAAGCGGTAGGAAGTTTGGAGAAGGGGATGAAATGGCACATCTTCGTGAAGAGATCTACGACGACAAGGATGGTGGTATTCTTTGAAGAGACTGGCAAATCTACAATAAAGTCTAAAGCAATCTCAGACCATGGATTCTTTGGAGTAGGCAAAGGCAAAAGCAACCCATAGGGAGAGTGTTTATCCCTTTTTGAAATGGTACAATTAAGACAAGAGTTTATATAGTCCTTAACTTGATTTGCCATATGAGGCCACCAGTAATCTCTTTTTACTAGATCCAGAGTTTTATGGATACCTGGATGACCAGCTAGAGGTGAATCATGTACAGATTGAAGGAGAATGAGTCTGAGGGAAGGTGGAACATATATCTTTGAATCATGAGAATAAAGTCCTTGAGTATTAAGTTGAAGAAGGTGTAATGGCTTTGTAGAGTCGGCCAACTGTTCCTTTTTAAGGTTAGATGAGACTTCAAGAGTAAAAGAAATGAAGTTTTCTTTTGGTATGATGGATTGGTCAGTCGTTTGATATGGAAGATTTGTGGGTAACCGGGATAGTGCGTCGGCTTTTTGGTTCTTTCCAGCAGGATGGTATGTGATGAGGAAATTAAAACGAGAGAAAAAGAGATTCCAGCGAACCTGTCTTGCTGACAAGGTTCTAGTGGCCTTCAAGTACTGCAGGTTCCTATGATCTGTATAGATGAGTGTAGGAATGGAAGTACCTTCAAGGAGGTGTCGCCAGTGTTCCAGGGAGAGTTTTATGGCTAAGAGTTCTTTGTCACCAATAGGATAGTTTTGTTCCGCACTATTCAAAGTCTTGGAGTAAAAAGCCACAGGATGTAAAGGTTTTGACAAGTTTTCTCTTTGGGAGAGAACAGCGCCAATAGCAGAATTTGAGGCGTCCACCTCAAGAACAAATTGTAGATTAGGGTCAGGAAAACGGAGTATTGGTGCTGAAGTGAACTTTTGTTTGAACAAATCAAAAGCGGATTGTGCTTCTTTAGTCCACGTGAAATGTGAATTATTTTTTGTTAGAACAGTTAAAGGAAGAGCAAGTTTGGAGAAATTTTTAATAAATTTGCGGTAGAAATTCGCAAAACCCATGAAGGACTGAACTTGACGTTTAGTTGTTGGTATGGGCCAATTTAAAACTGCATCAACCTTTTTTTGTTCCATATGGATACCTGAAGGAGAAATTTCATATCCCAGAAAGGATATGGTCTGTGAATTGAACAGGCATTTCTCAGCCTTAGCATACAAGTGGTTACCTCTGAGCCTTGATAAAACTTGTCTAACATGGGAAATGTGTTCCTGATAAGTCTTGGAATAAATTAAAATATCATCCAGATAGATGACAATAAAGACATCTAATATGTCCCTAAAAATGTCATTAATTAAGTGCTGGAAAGTTGCGGGCGCGTTGCAGAGCCCAAAAGGCATCACGACGTATTCGAACAATCCGTATCTTGTTCGAAACGCCGTGAGCCACTCATCTCCAGATCTAATTCGGATGAGATTATAGGCTCCTCTTAAGTCCAATTTTGTGAAAAATTTTGCTCCCTCCAACCTTTCAATTAACTCAGGGATGAGGGGTAAAGGATATCTGTTTTTTACTGTAATTTTATTTAGTTGTCTGTAGTCTACGATTGGCCTTAATGAGCCATCCTTATTTTTAACAAAAAAAATCCCAGCACTAGCTGGAGAGGTGGAGGGACGGATGAAACCTTTCTTTAGATTTTCATCTAAGTAAGATTTAAGGTGTATTAACTCAGGGTTTGAGAGTGGGTAAATATGACCCGTGGGGATCTCAGAGCCAGGTATGAGCTCAATAGGACAATCATACTTCCTGTGAGGAGGAAGATTGTCACACTGGGTTTTGCTGAATACATCTGCATAATCCTTATAAACCTCAGGAATTTGAATTGTCTCATTGGATTCAGTGGTTTGCAAAATAGTAGCTGGGAAACAAGTAGTAGAGCAGAATGTAGAATTAAATGTGACTGTTGAGGTAGACCAATTTACTTCAGGATTATGAATTCGGAGCCAGTTTATACCGAGAACTATGGGTGAAATAGGGGATGATATTACATCAAATGACAAATACTCCCTATGGTGGTCTTGGGTAACAACAAGTAAGGGTATTGTTTGATATTTAACTGGACCTGATGTGATTGGATTACCATCTATTCCACGTAATAACACAGGAGACCTTTTTTGCACAAGTGGAATTTTATTGAATTTAGTGAATACAGTATCTATGTAAGATGCTGTAGCTCCTGAGTCAATAATCGCGGGAGCGTTGATTCGATGTGACTCCCACTGTAAAAGAAGAGATAAATTTAGGTAAGGGAGAGCATGATCCTGAGTGGTACAACAAAAAGGTTCTTTATACATCTTACCCTTGTTTTGTTTCAGGAGGGAAGGACAGTCCCTGACAGTGTGTTTGTCTGAAGCACAGTATAAGCAGAGGTTATTAACCCTTCGTCGGATCTTCTCCTCAGGGGTTAATGGTCCCTTTATAAAACCTATATCCATAGGTTCAGCAGTTGATTTGCTGGGGCTGGGTGTATTTTGTTTCTTTGCAGGATATTCATGAAATGATCTCTCCTGCTGTCTCTCTCTCAGTCTTCTGTCTATAGTTATGCTAAGTGACATTAAAGCCTCAAGAGTATGTGGTAGTTCAGATCTAGACAACTCATCCTTAATTCCTTCTGAAAGGCCTAATCTAAACTGATTTCTCAGTGAAAGGTCATTCCATTGAGTGTCTTTCGCCCATTTTTTAAATTCGGCAATGTAATCTTCAACTACTCTTTTCTTTTGTTTCAAGCCTCGCATTGCAGTTTCAGCAGTAAGCTGTTTATATGGATCCTCATATAGCTGACCCATAGCAGAAAAAAAACTTTCCAACGAATTAAGTATATCATCGTTATTCTCAAAGTAAGTGTTGGCCCATGTGCGGGGCTCACCTCTCAAATAGGATATAACTGTGAGTACCCTTGCTCTATCAGTGGGATAGGTATGAGGTTTAAGGGAGAACATAAGCAAACAAGCATTCTTGAAATCTCTATACTCAGATCTCTCGCCACTAAATTTTTCTGGTGTACTAACCTGTGGTTCTAATATAGGTACTCTCTTATCAACCACATCCCTGATATAAGCTTTTAAAGTATCATTTTCTGTTTTCAGAGAATTAGCAGCTTCAGTTAATAAATCAACCCTCTGTGTGATATTTTGCACATGTGCGTTCATTCCAGCTGGGTCCATAGTTTTGGGCTTAGTATTATGTCAGGCACAACTAAGAAAGAAAAAATCTGTGCAGCTTAGTTATTTGGACCACAACTGCTGGGAATGAAAAAAACAATAAAAATTGTATGGTTGTTTGCAACAGAGTGATAAGGTAAAACAAAGTTTAGGAATTAGGCAGCTATGTAAAACCTTATTCCTTATTGCAAGGTTTTAATATACAGGCAGTAATTGAGCATATTCCCTATGGCTGCCACATGTGTCTGGGTAGTCACTGTGAGAAAGTAAATGCAGCAGGGATATGCTCAGATAAACCTGAGATTTTACCATTAATGAAGGAAAAAATAAATAAGCAAGGAAAAAATGGTACTATGATCATAGAAAAAAATAAGCAATTGCAATTGTGTACAGAGTTATGGTAAAACAGCAGGATATGAGGAAATGAAAATAAAAGTCACAGAAAAATAACAGCAGCAACTGAGATACTAATCTTAGAGTATAGCAGCAAAGTAAAATTCAGAGACTGGCTTACCCCTAACAGGACTGTTATAATGATAGTTGCAAACACCGGGTTGTAATGGCGACTTGCCAGAGGGAGCAGGGAAGCTCAGTAGCAGCTGGCTGATGACGTCACAGCATGAGGAAGTGGAGCTCAGTGAAAAGTGAATCCCAAGGCCGGTGAACTGCAGGGGAAACTGAGTTAGAGGTAAAGGTATGAATGAGGCTTTTGAAATAGCTGAATCTTCTTGAGGGAGAAGCAGGCAGGAAGGAGAGGATGACAACAAAAATCCAGCTAGGAGGAGTAGAGGAATCCAACAAACAGAAGTAGTAAGATAAATCTTACAGAGAGCAGGCTCAGGTTAAGGTTTAAGACAAACTTCAATACTAAGCAATGTGAAAATGCTGGGAGGGGCCTTAAATAGGTTGATGTTAATGAGAGCAGGATGCTTTAAAGGGACAGTGCAGAGAAATAAGTATGCCATTATCCTGACAGTTACTTAAAGTGATTGTAAAGTTTAATTAATTACTGCCCAGTATCTAAAAATAATCTTAAAAACAGGGGTACTTTAATTCAATAAACATATACTAAGATGCTTCTTTTTAAAAATATTTACCATTGCATTATGGTAAACTTACCACTGTTCCTCTGCCTGCATCTCCTACTGTAATTAGCAAATCAATGATAAATCTGTCTTCCTCCAATCGTTGCATGCCCCCTTTGACGCCCAGCTTGTGGGGCATGCAACAATTGAGGAAGACGGATTTGTCATCGATATGCTAAATTCAGTAGGAGATGCGGGTGAAGGATAGGCGGTATGTTTACCAAAACGCAATGGTAAATATTTTTTAAAAAGAAGCGTCTTTGTAAAGTTTAATGATTTAAATTGCTACTGTTTTTAGGATTATTTTTAGATACTGGGCAGTAATTCATTAAACTTACTTTAAATATAATGCTTAATGTTGACATTTGAATATTCCTATTTATAATTTAGATATTAAAATTTAGCATCTGAAAAACTACTTATATTCACCAACATTAAAGTTTATGGGAATCAACATTTTTAGACACTCTTTATGTATTCAATGTGTCTCTTCCAGGTTGTGTTTTTTAATTACATAGAGGCTATTTTCAACTATCTTTTGTAGCTGATCCCCAGTGCATGTTCCTGCCATTAATATATAAAGTTGTGTTAAATGATCCAATACATAACTCGTGCAGCAAACGTGAACCTCTATAAAACAATTGAAAACAACCAAATCAACAAAATGACCCATAACACAAATTAAACTCCTAGCAGGATTGTGATAAACAAACCAACCCAATATCTCAAACACTGCATTTTTGTTGTTGGGTTTTTTTTTTTAGCCCCCGTACCGGAAGACCAAACTGAGAGAACCCAAAAAACCAACACTAATAATCACACTACCTCCAGACACTGCAAAACTAAATTGCACAAACTACCAACTTAACATGAATACTGTACCTCTCCATTTATCGAACTAATACTACCAACAACACCACAAATGCCAAATTACCCACAGGTACAGAAACTACTCTTAACTTCCCATGCCCCAGCCTCAAAATCATCCTCTTATTACATGCCAAACCCCACAAGAACCCACAGTTGACTTCAACTCCCCACTTGCTAGCAAAGCTTCCAAGCTATCCACAAAGCTGCCCAGGCATATTCCCCTACTGAACAAAGCCACTAATTGTTTAATTTTTTATGTAAAGATATATTTATTTAGTTATCTCATTCGCTACAGATAGTCAACTATACACAATCTAGAACATTTTCAAATTGAGAATAAATAACCCACATAAAGAGCTGTGAGCTCACCTAAAATGGGAAAACAATACCTAACATTCCCCACCAACACCCCTGAAAGAAATTAGGCTAAGGCCTCACCAGCCATCGTGCCAGAGCATAAGCTATCCCACTGGGCCCAACAAACCAAAGTAAAACTCTAGGCCCCCAGGACACCCCTATCCAAACCCACCCCTAGGCCACTACAAAAGACCTCCATAAGACAACTATACAGCCAGCTAAAACCAACCGCTCCCAGCATATTCCCACCATTAGCTTCCAAATTCAACCACAAATGTAAAGTATATAACTGGCATGTTCAATATTTTCCAACAAATTGACAAACATCATACATCAAACATTTCATCATAACACAATGCCACACACTATGATAATCGAGGGGCCAGCATCAGCCCATACCATAATCCACTTAAAATTCCTCAACCCATTCCCAAGGGTCCCAAAAATATGAAGACAACACCAAGACCCAATGGACTCATCTCCCCCAAACAACTTGAAAACTTTTCACAACTCACCCATAAAATACACCAAGGAAGATAGCCACAATTACCTATTAACCCAGCCAGCTCTTTAAACACCATAAAGCAACCACCAAAACAGTTACCCAGAAATTACTATAAGATTTGTTATCTCAACCTCCTGGCTAAGGTAGCTGGCCAAAACGTTGACCCTACTGAAATCTGATACTGTGCTAAGTGAAAAGGTGTGTGTAAACTGGGAATAGGCTAAACCAGAAATGCCAATCCTCCTAATTGCACTTCTCACAATTAGTGCAATTAAATCAAGGAGTCTAATTTTATACAAGGGTTGGAGGTGGTGCCAAGGGCTATCTGGTTACCAATAAATATCTAGATACATAATCTATGTAGTCAAAGGTGGGTTGAAACTTAATCTTCAATACAGAAATAGACAGAAATAGAAATAATGTGCTAATTACTGGAGGGATATATTCTCTATAAAACGTATTTATTAATGCATGTATATACAATAAGTAGCAGAAAAAACATATATTAATCAATATGGGTTAAAACAGTTACTCCTATAAAATTCATTACAGGTTAAAACAGTTTCTCCTATACAAATAAGACACCAGTGTCAATCTATTTGGATAATTCTTAAAAACGTATAAGGCTCAAATATCTCTGTGACAATGGTTAATATAAGGCATACAGATTTATAAAACAATTCCTATAGCAGTTATGTTTGCATCATGAATATGGCACAATTAATATCACTTGCTCATGTGCATATGTCAAAAATATATGACTAAACAGTAACACACACTGTATTATCCTTATCGTGATAGAACGATTAATGGGACGTGCTATCAATCCACAGGGGGTTATAGTCTTTGGTTTTGGAGACTTTCAATACAATTTGTTCAAAATAAAAGTTGCACATTCATGGGTGCAATAAAGGAAGTTCGTAACAGATGGTGAGCAGTATATCTTGAATTTTAGCTGTTTGCTGCTTTTAATGTGTTTCGAATATTTCAATTTACAAATGCAAAGTTTGTTTCCAGGTTGCACTTACAAATGCAAAGTTTGTTTCCTGGTTGCACTTACCCGGGGTTCCGGTAATTGGGGCGGTCTCTTGTCAATCCGTTTACCTGGATCCCACCGGGTGTAGGTTATGAGGAAGCCGTGCTAGCGGCGAAATGTACATCAGGCATTGTCTGTGTGCATGAGACTTGCTAATTTGTGTTTACCTGGGACCTTTCTAAGCTCATATTGATGTGGCAATTGCCTTCCTTAATCAGTCATTTATAAACCATTTCCTCTCCTGCTCTAGATACCAGTATTGCTCAGATTAGGTAATGTTGTTGGGGTCAATCCCCTTTTTAGATTAGCTTTAGAGCAATCCGTGTATTCTCTGATCCCTGAGGGTTACGGTGTATTTGAACTATTACCCAGGTAAGTAATTCTGTTTTTGAAGTCTCACACACACAGTCCTGATCTGTTTCTTAATCTAAGTTTTAAATATATGTCTCACATATTTATGTTATACATTTGGTACTATTTACCACCCTTTTTATTCTATCATTAGTAAAAGTTACGTTTTAATAACCAGTTCTTGACACAATCCGGTTTTCAATGCATACTGTTACTATATAGTGTTTTGTGAGTGCTGGGTACTGTCAAACTTTGCTGGGTACTGTCAAGGCTTTGCCGTTCTTGACAAAGGCTCCCTGGAGAGCTGAAACGCGTAGACCAGACCTGATCCGGCTTGTTTGAGAGACACAGACACCTTTGCTCCCAGGACCGCCACGCCAGACTAAAGTGAATCCATTGATACTCTGGGCAGACGGTAGGAGCATAAACCAACAGAGGAATAAGAGTGTGCACACTTAAAAGAACCAAAGGAGTTTTCTTCAAGACTACCACTAAACAACATAACCTACACCCGGTGGGATCCAGGTAAGCGGATTGACAAGAGACCGCCTCAATTACCAGAACCCCGGGTAAGTGCAACCAGGAAACAAACTTTGCATTTGTAAATTGAAATATTCAAAACACATTAAAAGCAGCAAACAGCTAAAATTCAAGATATACTGCTCACCATCTGTTACGAACTTCCTTTAGTGCACCCATGAATGTGCAAGTTTTATTTTGAACAAATTGAATTGAAAGTCTCCAAAACCCAAGACTGTAACCCCCTGTGGATTGATAGCACGTCCCATTAATTGTTCTATCACGATAAGGATAATACAGTGTGTGTTACTGCTTAGTCATATATTTTTGACATATGCACATGAGCAAGTGATTTTAATTGTGCCATATTCATGATGCAAACATAACTGCTATAGGAATTGTTTTATAAATCTGTATGCCTTATATTAACCATTGTCACAGAGATATTTGAGCCTTATAAGTTTTAAAAAAATATCCAGATAGATTGACACTGGTGTCTTATTTGTATAGGAGAAACTGTTTTAACCTGTACTGAATTTTATAGGAGTAACTGTTTTAACCCATATTGATTAAGATATGTTTTTTCTGCTACTTATTGTATATGCATGCATTAATAAATACGTTTTATAGAGAATATATCCCTCCAGTAATTAGCACATTATTTCTATTTCTGTATTGAAGATTAAGTTTCAACCCACCTTTGACTACATAGATTATGTATCTAGATATTTATTGGTAACCAGATAGCCCTTGGCGCCACCTCCAACCCTTGTATAAAATTGAAATCTGATACTGACCTGTTACCCATAACCCATGTTACCTTAATAAGGCCAGAAATTCATCACTCAGAACCTCAAAAAAAGCCCCACAAAAATTCTGCTCAACATCACCCCTACAACCAATATCAATCAACCTTACGTTGTCAAATCAATATACTGTACCTATATATTAATATACACACATATATCTCCTCTCACAAATACATACATGTATACACCCACCCACCTATATATATATATATATATATATATATATATATATATATATATATATATAAATAAAATAGTCAATGTACTGTGTATGCACTCTCACCGTCAGTCTCCAACCGCCAGGGTGCTATAGAAAATTGTAGATAGTTTCAAGGATTAAGCATTCACTGGTCTTCAGCCGTCTGTGGTACAACAAAATTTTTTATTATTAGTGTGACGTTTCGGAACACAAAAACAATCCCTTCCTCTGACAAACAACAGTGCAAAATGACAAACTTTTAAAGGTTAGTAAAACCCTCCCCTTCATTCTCAGCCAATCCAGGCTGTCTATGTATCAAGACAGAAGAAACAAAACTCCTGATAGGTGAAGACAGAAGAAACAAAGCTCCTGATAGGTCAACATAGTGTTAGACTAAGTGTACAATCCTATACTGTGATAAGTGCCCAATAAACAAATATAAGTGTATAATATATCTCAAGGCCTGCAGGATGTCTACTGGTTAAAAGCCATACACTAATACCCAAACAAACTTATAATAAACTTAAAAACATTCATTACGGACATATTTGCCCAAGTGGGGGTACTGGACCAATCACGCTCCTTAACATGGGACACACACCCCTAATGGACCAATCATACAGACTGGATAACAAGTAATGAACTAAAGGGTAACACCCACAACTTCTCATTTGTTGACTGATGTTATGCAGCGTGTGACATCTGCATGTTTACCAAGCGAGTCTCTATTGTCACAATGTAACAATGTGCAGCGCAAAAGTGCCATAAATGTTTCCATAAAACGCTAATACAAGTGCCCCAACGGGGCCAGACACAGCCACAACCCGATCATTCCATATCTGTCACGGCAGCGCCACATATAATACGTCAATCCACCTCGCTCACGCATAGTGTGACATTGCGATTGTCCCTTCAGACAGAATGTATATAATCCTCATGTTATACATGATGCTCATGATGTTTAATAAAAGGACCAATCGCCTGCAACCATCCCATCAGTCAGTGTTTACATTAAACTCACCTTTTTCTTTATTTACATCTAGGACCAATCACATGTCCAGATCAGGGCCACACACCTCTAGTCACCACCAATCCTCTTAACGGAGGATTGGAAATATATTGAATAACGCCCCCAATATTCATTAAGCCTTTAATATAGACACATCCGAGGACTACGTAATATACATCCGCTGGGTGATAGTTACCTATGCTCTGCATATTATTATTGACATGAGAGACAGTGTAAACGAGCTGACCAGTCCACCGTTTGTGCAGCAACACTGCACTACCTACCCCTCAATGCAGCACCACCATAAGTTTCAAACATCAGGGCAAAATACCCGCAATCGCATCACTTAACAGACAATTGCAACAGAAAAACATATAGCCATAGGATAATTTGTGTGTAGACACCAACCCTCCTCACCACACAGGAAACAAGACCTATCATCCCTGAGTGGGTATAAATATTAACATCAAAAGTGGGTATGGCCCTAGCTTAAACTCCATCAACAATCATCACCAAGGGCGTGTATCCACACCTCTCAACAACGCCGACTGTCCCAGTTAAACAGTGTTCAAAACACTATGTCCCAGATGCAACAACAAACTAAGACCACCACTGCAATGTGCCACCAGATTGAATAATGAACCCACAATAGCTAAAGTCAGCGGTCACATAAGGTGATCATGTGGGACCCATGTCAGTCACCGTCTGGTGCAAACACCTTTTACCACAATTGTGTCCAGCATGTGGAACCATCATAACATGTCTAATCAGCTAGCCAACTCACAGATAGGTCCACTATCAGGCACCATAAGTTACATGTGAGACACTAATCCGTATGTAACCAATGCTCTACAAAATCATGAATATACATGACCAAAAGCTTCCAACCTGAGAAAATCCTGACCTTTAGTAGAGAAACCTGTAGAAAAATGTCTCACGGGGACAAACAGATATAAGACACAAACTTAGTGTCATATGTCCTCAGGTTCAAAAATGGGTAAACATCCAACCATACCCAAGTCAGTCAATGTAGCTAGCTAAACCACTGCAGGCCCATATATGTGTTAAGTGATATTGTGTATGTGATGTGTGTACACTCAAAGGTTTAAAAATAGATTAAAAACAATGTATATATGTATACATATCTTGATAGAATCCAGAAGGAGAAAAAGGAAAAAAAAGGACAAAAGAACATATCCAAGTCACAGTTGTATAATGAATCAATACATACTCATTCCATCATTGTGAAATGTCACAAATAGATCACAAGGATGAAAGAGAGATCAACATATATCAAAAATCCATATATTTTGCCTGCTGTGAGGTATTATCTCATGACTAAATCTATATCATTGCTAGTATTAAATTATCCCAGCAGGCCATCATGCTCATAGACAATTAAATCAGATAATTAGAAGGAAAGAACTACACCCTAAATATAGAGCAACTTACAAATCACAGACTGTGGACTCTCATATTCATTACACATTCTGATAGTAAGGAACCACCTAAGAAGTGGGTCCTAACTATGACCATGGAGTGTGGACCCTCATATTGTTTCACTATAGATAGCATTGCCATCCTGTGTGTACGTTAAGTCCCCTTGGGTACAACGTTCCCAGTTCAAAAATCCATCTGGCCTCGTTTTGCAAGAGGATCTTCGCTCTGTCTCCACCCCTTCTGAGTTTAGGGACATGGTCGATGATGCAGAATCTTAAGTCTTTCACTGTGTGCCCTGCCTCCAGGAAGTGGTGGGCTACAGGTTGATCCGATTTACCATTATTGATGGCTGTTCTGATACTTGATCGATGGTTCACCATCCTGGTTCTTGCATCGTCAGTGGTCTTTCCTGTGTAGTATTTCCCACAGGGGCAATTTAGTAGGTAAATAATTTATGGTGTGGTACAGGTAAGGAAGAACTTGATCTCATATTTTCTTCTTCGTTCAGGATGATGGAAATGTGTGCCTGTAATCATCCCATTGCACGTGAAACAACTTATGCATCTGTAGCAACCTTTCTTCTTATTAAAGGGACAGTCTAGGCCAAAATAAACTTTGATGATTTAGATAGAGCATGTAATTTTAAACATTTTCCAATTTACTTTTATCACCAATTTTGCTTTGTTCTCTTGGTATTCTTAGTTGAAAGCTTAACCTAGGAGGTTCATATGCTAATTTCTTAGACCTTGAAGGCCACCTCTTTTCAGAATGCATTTTAACAGTTTTTCACCACTAGAGGGTGTTAGTTCACATATTTCATATAGATAACACTGTGCTCGTGTACGTGAAGTTATCTGGGAGCAGGCACTGATTGGCTAAACTGCAAGTCTGTCAAAAGAACTGAAATAAAGGGGCAGTTTGCAGAGGCTTAGATACAAGATAATCACAGAGGTTAAAAGTATATTATTATAACTGTGTTGGTTATGCAAAACTGGGGAATGGGTAATAAATGGATTATCTATCTTTTAAAACAATAAAAATTCTGGTGTAGACTGTCCCTTTAAGCCAGGTCTTTTGTTGTGTATCCACTAGGTCTGTTTTCATCAACAGGTCCCTGAGGCTACGGCCCCTCCTGTAACCTGTGCATGGGGCATTCCAACTCCCAAAAGGTAGTGTGCGATCTGCCTCCAATAACTTCCACTCATCTTTTAATGCTCTAATAATTAGATTCTTGTCCGGTGTGTACGTTGTCACAAAAGTAATCTGTTTTGAGTACTGATCATCTGCAGATTTTGTTACTGCTGGAGCAGTCGCCTGTGCGCGCATCTCGGTTAGCACTTTTTTGTTGTAGCCCCTCTCTCTGAATCTCTGCGACATTTTGTCTAACTTTGTCAGACATTTGTTCTCATCTGTGTTGTTCCTTATTACACTCTGGAACTGCGCCTTAGGAATGTTCTTAATTAGATTAGGTTGATGACAACTCCTGGCGTGTAGAATAGAATTTCGGTCAGTCACTTTCCGGAACAATGTCGTTCCCAATCCATCAGCTTTTTTAAAAATCCTCACGTCGAGATAGTCAACCGCTTCCATGTTCATGGTGTGACTAAATCTGATGGTTCCTTCCATCTCATTGAGACTCTGGGGCATATCTATCAAGCTCCGGATAGAGCTTGAGGCCCCGTGTTTCTGGCGAGCCTGCAGGCTCGCCAGAAACACCAGTTATGGAGCAGCAGTCTAAAGACTGCTGCTCCATAACCTGTCCACCTGCTCTGAGCAGGCGGACAGGCATCGCCACAATTCAACCCGATCGAGAATGATCGGGTTGATTGACACCCCCCTGCTAGCGGCCGATTGGCCGTGATTCTGCAGGGGGCGGCGTTGCACCAGCAGCTCTTATGAGCTGCTGGTGCAATGCTGAATACGGACAGCGTATTGCTCTCCATATTCAGCGAGGTCTGGCGGACCTGATCCGCACTGTTGGATCAGTTCCGCCAGACTTTGATAAATAGAGGCCTCTGGATCCAAGCTGTTAACGCATCTTGTCCATCTTGCCATATGAGGAAGAGGTCATCTATGTAGCGACAATATTATTTGATCTCATGTTTCTCAAAGACCCTCATTCTATTGACCTCGTAGTCAGCCATGAACAAATTGGCCAGTGACGGGGCCACATTTGACCCCCATCGTCTTCCTTGAGGTTTGTAAGTAAAAAATCTTGTCAAAGCGAAAGTAGTTCTCAGATAGACAGATATCCAAGAGGGTAATCAATACTTCCTCCAAAGGACCAACATATGGCGTCTGTCTTAAGCATTTAGCTACAGCTGATATTCCAGATTTGTGTGGGATGACCGTGTATAGACTTGAGACATCGAGAGTACCAGGAGCTTTGTTTCTTCTGTCTTGACATGTAGACAGCCTGGATTGGCTGAGAATGAAGGGGAGGGTTTTACTAACCTTTACAAATTTGTCATTTTGCACTGTTGTTTGTCAGAGGAAGTGACTGTTTTTGTGTCCCGAAACGTCACACTAATAATAAAAATTTTTTTGTTGTACCACAGACGGCTGAAGACCAGTGAGTGCTTAATCCTTGAAACTATATATATAAATATAAACAGGTATATATAGTTCCAAAAAAAAGAGCACTCGATAGCGATAGCAACTGCCAGGGTTCCAACGGTTAAATATAATAGGTAAAAAGCAGGGGGATATAGGGGGGAGGGGAGCAAAGAAAGGAAACAAAAATGATACACAAAATTAAGGGGAAAACCATCCTAACTAATAGTCCTCTTTAAGGAAATAATGGTCACCAAAAATGAAAATCAAGAAAAAACAAAACAATTAGATACCACTCCAAACAAATCCAAAAAGATGAAATGAATGACAATGACACAAAAGGCTGGACAAAATAGTTATTTTTTGAGGCAAGGGTGCTAATTATAAGTATCTTTTTTTTTTTTTTTTTTTTTTTTTATTTGCTATATTTAATTCTACTTAAAGGGACACTGAACCCAACTTTTTTCTTTCGTAATTCAGATAGAGCATGCAATTTTAAGCAACATTTTTTAATTTACTCCTATTATCAAATTTTCTTCGTTCTCTTGCTATCTTTATTTGAAAAAGAAGGCTTCTAACTTTTTTTTGGTTCAGGACTCTGGACAGCACTTTTTTATTGGTGGATGCATTTATCCACCAATCAGCAAGGACAACCCAGGTTGTTCACCAAAAATGGGCCAGCATCTAAACTTACATTCTTGCATTTCAAATAAAGATACCAAGAGAATGAAGAAAATTTGATAATAGGAGTAAATTAGAAAGTTGCTTAAAACTGCATGCTCTGTCTGAATCACAAAAGAAAAAAAAAAATTATGTTCAGTGTCCCTTTAAGCACCGGTCTATACTTGTTTTTTTGCCCTCTTCGAAACCTGTGCCCTAAATTTGGAGTTTTTTAGACAATCTGTATATATATATGAAGCCACCAATCAGCAGCTAGAACCTAGCTTCTTTGCTGCCCCTAAGCTTACCTAGGTAAACCTTTAAGAAAAAGACAACATGAAAAGGAAGCAAATTAAATAGAAGCAAATTGGAAAGTTGTTAAAATTATGTGTTCTGTCTAAATCATGAATGTCTAATTAAGAATTTACTGTCCCTTTAAATAAAGTTTACATTTGTTCTTTCATAATTCAGGTACTATTCATGCAATTTTATACAACTTTCCAATTTACTTCTTGTATGTGATAAAGAATTAGTAATGCACTACTGGGAGCTAGCTGATCCTGCCTGATGAGCCAATGACAAGAGACTTGTGCAGCCACCATACAGCAGCTAGCTCCCAGTAGTACATTGCTGCTCCTGAGCTACCCAGATATTATTTCATCAAAGGATACCAAGCGAACAAAGCAAATAAGATAATAGGAGTATATTGGGAAGTTGTATTAAATTGTATACTCTATATGAATCATTAAAGTTAAAGTTTAATTTCGACTTACTGTTCCTTTAACCCCAAAAAAATCTATCTTAAACCTGCATAAATCTAAAAGCTTTAAATGCAGAAATACACTATTGGTAGTTTATTGTAGGCTAGGAGGTGTTTTTATTTTGGGGGCGTTTATTTTTATAGGGCTATTAGATTAGGTGTAATTGTTTTTATTTTTGATAATTTCATTTATTATTTTTTGTAAGCTAAGTGTTTTTTATTTTTCGTAATTTAGTGTTTATTATTTTTTGTCATTTTAGATTTTTAATTTTTTTCATAGTGTTAGGTTTTTTTACATTTGTAATTTCGATTTTTTAATGGTAGTATTTTTTTTATTTTATTAGAATAGTAATGTTAGGTTAATTTATAGTTTAATGTTAGGTTTATTTTTATTTAACAGGTAAGTTTTTATTTTTTTAAAGATAGTAATATTGTAATTTTAATTTAAAATTGGGGGGGGGGGGTGTTAGGCTTAGGGGTTAATAGTTTAATTTAGTGTTTTGCGATGTGGGGGGCCAATAGTTTAGGGGTTAATAACTTGATAAAAGTGGCAGCGATGTGGGAGGTCGGAGGTTTAGGGGTTAATAACTTTATTATAGTGGCGACGGGAGGTTTAGGGGTTAATAACTGTATTATAGTGGCGGCGATGTGGGAGGCCGGAGGTTTAGGGGTTAATAACTTTATTATAGTGGCAGTGATGTCTGGGATCGGCGGAATAGGGGTTAATACCTTTTATTAGTGTCGGCGATGTCGGGAGCTGCAGATTAGGGGTTAATAACTTTATTATAGTGTTGGCGATTTTGGAAGCTGCGGATTAGGGGTTAATAACTTTTATTAGTGTCGGAGATGTCGGGGGCGGCAGATTAGGGGTGTTTTTACTTGGGGTTTATGTTAGGGTGTTAGGTTTAAACGTAACTTTTTTTCCCCCCCATAGACATCAATGGGGTTGCGTTACAGAGATTTTTCATTCTGCACTTCAGGTGTTAGTTTTTTTTCTAACACTCTCTCCCCATTGATGTCAATGGGGGAAAGCGTGCACGAGCACGTCAAAGCAGCCCTTGGCTTTTGTGCGATATGGAGCTTAGTGCCACCATATCGCACGCACTAGGAGACTTTTCAGTAACTCGTAATGGCAGCGCTATGGAGAGTGAAATAAGGCAACTTTTTTGGCGTTAGTTTTGCACCCTGTTTAGCGCAAAACTCGTAATCTAGGTGAATGTTATTGAGCTGGTTGTTCATTCCTGAGAGTGCACTTCTCAGTCTCTGTGTGTTGTGTCCACATAGGATAAAATGTTTTTAAACCTTCTGAGTATATTCGCATTTTTCAGTACCTACCAAAATATTACTCTTTTATTTCCTTTGATAGCATTAAATTAGCATACCATTTTTTTTCACACATTGTATAGTTGTTTACAAATGGTTGAATAAATCTTATAACACCTTTTGTATGTGTGTATAAAACACAAGGCTTATATCCGTCTGCCTAAATTAACTCATAATCCCTTTTTTTCCTGTATTCATTTAGAAAATCTTAATCAATTAAAGTAATTAAGAGTTGTTGTTTTTTTCAAATTCCTTTTTTAAATGTTGTAACTGTTAAAGCCCTTAAAAAAAATTGCATGTTCATTCCTTGTTCTAATATTTCTGTTAGTTTTCATGAAATACCTTGATATATGGTCCCTTTTTCTCTTGCGACTCACAAGGAATTGCTGTTCTCTCTTTCATTTTATTGATAAAAGTACATTTATTAATAAAAAAATGGCGATCATTAACCCCTTTGCTGCAGAACCATTTTACAACCATGTGTTAGAGTTGTTTTGCACTTATACAATAAATAAATAAATAAAATCTGTGAAGTATTCAGAATAGCAAGCATTTTTAGAAGTAACATATGCATTCCATAGAATGAACCCTAGCTTCTCTTGGGGAATAGAAAGACTAAATTTAAACATTTTCAATTAAATTACAGTAAAAGACAGGTAAAATAAACTATGAAAGTGCATTACAATTCTAATCAGTTATACATAATTAAATATATATATATGGAGAGTGAAATGTTCCGTTTAATGAACCTTTTAAAATTAATAAAATATGAAAGTTAAATTTAGCTCAGACTGATATGCTTCAGGGAAGTTCTTCTCTGTGAAAGGCACATGTTGAGCAAAAAGAGGCTGCTTCTTGGGTGGTAACTAGCCATAGAACAAGCTATTATGCTATTGTTCGTTCCTAGGTTGAGTGCTTCTCTCTTTTAATTTATGCAAATTATGACAATTAGGGAAGTCTCCCTAAGTGTGATGCGGGAATCCAGACGTGGACCCATTGCTCAGTGTGCCTAGAGGGATATGGCTGCACCTCACTGACGAGGCCCACACTAGGCCGAAACGTACGTCTGGGGTTTTGCTGTTTCTCTCGTTCAGAGAGGGATTTCCTGGTATTTCTGGGGTGGACTATACTGTTAAGTCAGGATCAGACTGATATGCTTCAGGAAAGTTCTTCTCTGTGAAAAGCACATGTTGAGCTGCTTCTTGGTTCGTAACTAGCCACAGAATAAGCTATTATACTATTGTTCGTTCCCAGGTTGAGCGCTTCTCTCTTTTATTTTATGCAAATTATGACACTTACGGAAGTCTCACTTATTGTGATGCGGGAATCCAGACGTGGACCCATTGCTCAGTGTGCCTAGAGGGATATGGCTGTACCTCACTGACGAGGCCCACACTAGGCCGAAACGCACTTCAGGGGTTTTGCTGTTTCTCTCGTTCAGAGAGGGATTTCCTGGTATTTCGGGGCTGGACTGTACTCTTAAGTCAGGATCAGACTGATATGCTTCAGGAAAGTTCTCAGGAAGCCGACAGAAGTGGTCCTCCAGACGGGCAGAAGTGGTCCTCCAGATGGGCAGAAGTCTTCATCCAGACGGCATCTTCTATCTTGATACTTCCGGCGCGGAACGGGTCCATCTTCAAGACATCCGGCGCAGAGCATCCTCTTCAAATGACGTCTTCTTCGTAATGAATATCACTTTAAGTGGGGGTGTCACCAACAGTGATAGTAAAGTTAGAAACTGGAGTAGAATTAGATGAGGGAATTAGAAGAAGCTCAGTCTTGGGCATGTTGATTTTTAAGTGGTGAGAGGCCATCCAGGAAGAAATGTCAGATAAGCAGTCGCTGAAGTGGAAAAGGACAGAAGGAGAAAGTGCAGGGGTGGATAGGTAAATCTGAGTATCATCCGCATAGTGGTGATAGTTCAAGCCATAGCTACTGATAAGTTTACCCAGTAAGGAAGTATAGATAGAGATGAGGGCCTAGAACAGAGCCTTGAGGTACTCCAACAGATATAGGCAATGAAGAGGAGGAGTCGCCAACAAATGAGACAGAAAAGGACCTATTATAGAGATAAGAGTGGATCCAGGAGAGGGAAATGTTACAGAGCCAAAGGGAGCTGAGAGTCCATAGGAGGAGGGGATGGTCAACAGTATCAAAGGCAGCAGACAGGTCATGTAAGATAAGTATAGAGTAGTGGCTATTGTTTTTAGCAGAAAGAAGATTGTTAGTAACCTTGGTGAGGGCAGTCTCAGTTGAGTGTTGGGGACAGAAGCCAGATTGCAGGGGGTCAAGCTAAAAGATGAAGGACAGGAAGTGGGTTAGGCAATCGAAAACTAGTTTTTTAAGGACTTTTGAAGCTAGCGGAAGCAGTGATATGGGGAGGTAATCAGCAGGAGAATTGGGGTCGAGGGAGGGTTTTTTGAGGATGGGGGGTGACCTTTGCATGTTTGAAGGAAGATGGAAATGAACCAGTAGTAAGGGATCGGTTGAATATGTAAGTAAGAGCTGGAGTGAGGGTAGAAGACACAGAAGGTATTAGATGGGAAGGTTTAGGGTCAAGTGGGCAGGTAGTGAGGTGTGAGGAAGACATTAGGGAACTCACTTCATTCTCAGTGGTTTGGGGGAAGGTACTGAGAGTGGTGGAGGGGTGACCGGGGGCGGAGACGAAAGGTTGCAGTCTTGTGGTGGGATGTTACTTCGGATGGTAAGTTTTTTGTTGAAAAAGTAGTCTGCCAAGTCTTGAGCACTAATGGCAGATGAAGGGGTGGTGCAGGTCAATAAAGGAGAGTGTTGAAAATGGAGAAGAGACATTTAGGGTTTGGGGAGTAAGAAGATATAAGAGAAGAGAAGTAGTTTTGCTTGGCTAAGTAAAGGGCAGAGGAATAGGAATAAAGAATGAACTTATAGGGGCCGAATTATCAAATGTTTTGCGGATCTGATCCGACAGCGCGGATCAGGTCCCCAAGACCTCGCTGAATGTGGAGAGCAATACGCTCTACTTATTCAGCTTTGCTGCCAGCAGGGGGTGTCAATCGACCCGATCGTACTCGATGGGGTTGATTTCAGGCGATGTCTGTCCGCCTGCTCAGAGCAGGCGGACAGGGTTATGGAGCAGCGGTCTTTAGACCGCTGCTCCATATCTTATGTTTCTGGCGAGTCTGAAGACTCGCCAGAAACATGGGCCTTCAAGCTCCGTTCAGAGCTTGATAGATAGGCCCCATAGTGGAGGAAATCGAGTTCAGAGCAGAATTTCCTCCAGGCACGTTCAGCAGCGCAGGAGCATTTTATATAGCATATAAATATTCAATATACCGGTTAGTTCATAAACTCACATAACCTGTACTATTCTTTTTAATCTTCAATATACCAACACCTACACTAAATACATTGTAACTATGCATGATTTTTATGTGATTTTATATGTTTTTTTTCAAGTAACTTGTTTTATAAAATTGTGTACTTATGCCATTTGGCTTCCTCAATAAAGCATTGTGTTTGATATTTAATGCAGTTTTATTGAATAATACCCCTTCCACCACCCAAACATTTGGTCAATATATTTTTATATTTTTATGTCCTTTGAGGATTTAGCTTTCAGCGCTTTCTTTTCCACCTCTTTGTACTTGCTCACTTTCTAGACACTTTGGTAGAGTGTCCAATTTTAGGAAGCTTTCAAGTGTTTTTTCTATCCTTAACTACATTTATATTAAAAGCTGCCATTAAAGGGACACTGAAACCAATTTTTTTCCTTTGTGATTCAGATAGAGCATGCAATTCTAAGCAACTTTCTAATTTACTCCTATTATCAAATTTTCTTCATTCTCTTGGCATTTTTATTTGAAAAGGAAGAATGTAAGTTTAGATGTCGGCCCATTTTTGATAAACAACCTGGGTTGTTCTTGCTGATTGGTGGATAAATTTACCCACCAATAAATAAGTGCTGTCCAGGGTTCTAAACCTGGCTGGATCCTTAGATTAGCGACCTTAAGGCTGGCTCCTTAGCTTAGATGCCTTTTTTTTCAAATAAAGATAGCAAGAGAATGAAGAAAAATTGATAATAGGAGTAAATTAGAAAGTTGCTTTAAAATTACATGCTCTATCTGAATCATGAAAGAAAAAAATTGGGTTCAGAGTCCCTTTAAGTGTTGTGCATGTGCGCAAGCTGTAACACTACATTTAGCGTTAAGCACTTTTGGAATCCAGGTATCAGTGGACATTATACCCAAATACTGAATCACTTGAAAGTGATGCAGCATAGATGTAAAAAGCTGAATAGATCATATCACCTGAACATCTCTGTGTGAAAAAGCATGATATTTTGCCTCAAAATTTCCTATGAACACAATTTCTATTGTAAAGGGACTTAAAGGGACACTAAACCCAAAATTTTTCTTTTGTGATTCAGATAGAGCATGAATTTTTAAGCAACTTTCTGATTTACTCCTATTATCAAATTTTCTTTATTCTCTTGGTATCTGTATTTGAAATGCAAGAATCTAAGTTTAGATGCTGGCCCATTTTGGTGAACAACCTGGGTTGTCCTTGCTGATTGGTGGAAAAATCCATCCACCAATTAAAAAGTGCTGTCCAGAGTTTTTAACCCAAAAAATCTTAGATGGCTTTTATTTCAAATAAAGATAGCAAGAGAACAAAGAAAAATTGATAATAGGAGTAAATTAGAATGTTGCTTAAAATTGCATGCCCCATCTGAATCACAAAAGAAAAGAAAAAATTGGGTTCAGTGTCTATTTAAGGCAGCTAATTAGGATACTAATCCTGGGATTTGCAAGGGAACGTGCATCATGTTATTTTCCTACTCCAGTTTAGGGAAGTTTACTATAAAAAAAATTGTGACATTTCAGTGAAATCTCATGAGATCAAAGTAAATCAAATCATGACCTCAGCATTGCTGATTGGATGCCCCCCCCCCCCCCAGCTTGCAGCTGGAGAGAACATGAAGAATAATTGTTCACACAGCACTTTTGTGAGCTGAAGAAATTTTGAGGTAAAATATTTAAATGCTGATACTATCTCTTACTGAACATATCTGCAACATTAAAAATATTACATATTAAAAATTGCAATGTTATATTGCTAGGCCAACTTGATTCCTGCTGGCAAAGGGCCAGCTTATAAGTTGAGCGCTATTTAGCGCTTTTGCTTGCGAGCAATCAATGCCAGAATTAAACTTTTAACACCCGCAGGTTAGCACATGTATTACAATTTGAAAGTACAATGTATGCGCACAAGAGAAAGCCAACACAAGCTAACTTCAGATATTGCAAGAGTGTAAACCTCTTTTTTCCATAGACTTTTAAAGAGCCACAAAGTAAAAAAAAACAAAAAACCTATTGCTCACACGCTAACCCCACTATATGCGCTATAGCCGTTGTGAATTATAAATATTTTATATTCTAATATTCTTCACATAGATTTTTTTATATATATATATATATATATATATATATATATATATATATATATATATATATATATATATATATATATATATAGAGAGAGAGAGAGATAGGAATATCTATTTAAAAATACTTACAACTGTCCCCTGTTTAAAGAACATTGGAATGTAAAAATATTTACAGTATATATACACACTAATACACTTTATTAAATATTGATACCGAATAAAAATTATATTTCATATTTTTTAGGTATTTGAGTGGAAAGGGCTACAAACAGTGTGTGTATATGTATATATATATATATATATATATATATATACATATATGTGTGTGCATTTACATGTATGTATATAAATACATAAATACACATGTACAAACACACACACACACATATATATATATATATATATATATATATATATATATATACACATATTTAGACATGTATATGTATGTGTATATATATATATATATATTTATATATATTTATATAACCCTTTCCAGTCCACGCTAGCATTAGTGCACCACTTGTAATCTAGCCCGACTTAAACACGTAGGTTATGCTCACAAAAACCTATATATCATTTGTTTACCCTGTTTTAAAACGGTAAGTGAATTTTATCTTATTTTCAAGGTTAAATCCATTTAGAACATGCATTATTAAATTTGAATGCATACTGCAAAAATACTGTATTTTTATAGAACAATTCAGAAAATATACTTAAAAAAAAGTTTTCTAATTTACCTCCTCCATATCCCAGGTTATTGCCATTAATTATTTTTTGTTTACTTTGTAGAATAAAAAGCATGGTGATATTGCTAGTATCCATACTTGCTTAAAATAAATGAGTATCCATTAGTTTATATATAAAAAACAAAACATCTAATTGTATCACATTTTGTTAAGTAGTTCAATTAACAAAATGATTTATTCAGCTGTCCAAATTAATTTATCCACCTTAAATTTTCTGCTGTTGACTAGAACTTGGGACATTTATGTTGCTTATTGCTGTTTTTTTTTATTTTGATGAGCTACTTTTGTTACATTTGAAAATAGAGTACAAAAATTGTTATTTATTGCAAATGGAAGAAATATTTTATTTTATTCAAGTGTTAGTTTCAGAATAGCTAATTAAAAATGTTACATATTAGCACCAATTAAACATCATCTAGATTAGAATTCCACATTGGCCAGTAATTTAATGGGATATAATGGTCAAACTGAAAAGTAAATGAGTAGATTTTAATTTTGTATAGAATCATTTTGCAATATATAAATACAGGTAGCCCTCAGTTTACGCCGGGGTTAGGTTCCAGGAGGAATGGTTGTAAATCAAAACCGTTGTAAACTGAAACCCAGTCAATGGGAAGTGAGGGAGGTAGGTTCCAGGCCCCTCTCAAAATTGATATAAGTAACACCTAATACATTATTTTTAAAGCTTTGAAATGAAGACTTTAAATGCTAAACAGCATTATAAACCTAATAATATAGATTGTATCATCATCAAACTAAGTTTAATTAACAAAAACATTTGCTAACAGCACCTAATTAAATAATCACACAACAGACTGCATCATCGTCAAACTAAGTTTAATGAACAAAAACATTTTTTTACTTGCATTTTTCTGCAATCAGTTCTCTGCATTGTTAGCATGTTACATAATATTGGGTCTGCACCTATTCTATGCATTTCAATCTGCAGTGATTAATAGTAGACATGTGCAATTCGGTTCAGTTCGATTCGATTCGGAAATTCTGAAAATTAGGAAAATTAGGAGATTCGGATCGAACCGAATTTCCGAATTAAAATACTGCCGAATTTACCAAATAAATCCGAATTAGTTCGGATTTATTCGGTAAATTTGGATGGACATGGATTACACTAGTATTGTATATATCACTGTGCTATGGGTTACACCTAATATACAGTACATAATACTAGTCTAATACACAGCACACATACCGAAATTCTGAATTTCCGAACCGAATCGAACCAAATCCAGCCGAATTTTTTCTAATCCGAATGAATCCGAAATGAATTCATTCAAAGTTTTCCGAATTCAAATCGATCCAAAACTAAATTCGAAAACCTCCGAATCGTTCCGAACCTAAACAAATTTTTCGATGATGCACATATCTAATTAATAGGCAGTTAGGCACCCTGACCTCAAGCTGCTGGAAGATAATAGGGAAGTGGCTGCACGATAGCTAATGTCTGTTCTGTGTACACAGATCAATTTCAGACTTGTTAAGTTGCATAACTGAAAAACAAGTGGACAGCTCCACCTACTGGCTTTTTTAATTAGTGCATTGCTTTCCAAAGCATTTCAATAGCAGTCACATGACTGAAAAAAAGGTTGTTATTCTGAAACGGCGCAAATTGAACCGGTGTAAACCGAGGGCCACCTGTATTAGCAAAAATGCTACTAGTAAAAGCTTAGTTTCTCTTGGTCTCTTATGTTAAAAAGCAAGAATGTAAGCTTAGGTGTCAGCCCATTTTTGGTTTAGCACCTGAGTAGCACTTGCCTATTGGTGTCTAAATGTAGCCACCAATCAGCAAGTGCTACCCAGACTCTGAACCAAAAATGTTCCGGCTCCTAAGCTTACATTCTTGCCTTTTCAAATAAAAATACCAAGAGAATGAAGAACAATCAATAATAAGAGTAAATTAGAAAGTTGCTTAAAATTGCATCCTCCATTTGAATCATGAAAGTTGAATTTTGACTAGCCTGTCCATTTAAAAGGAAGGTGCACAGGCAGCATATGTGTGTAAGAAGCATTTTTGCTATTTGAAGTATATTGCACAAATGCTTCTATTCTGGTTTAACATAAAATCATGCCACTTTCAGTTTTAATCAGTATGTCCCTTTAATATGGCTTTTACTTATTCAATACCAAGGTTTACTATTATTTGTAAATTAAGTTTAGTGTGGAATTAACTTCAAAGACACTGTTAGAGCAGCAGTTCTCTTTTTGCTTTGTAAATGTATAGGGGCATATTTAAGAAGGTGCGAGCGGACATGATCCGATATTGCTAATCATGTCCGTTGCACATTGATAAATGCCGACAGCATACGCTCTTGGCAATTATCATTGCATCAGCCGCTAGCAGGGGGTGTCAATTAACCTGATCATATTCGATTGGGTTGATTTCCGGCGATGTCTGTCCGCCTCCTCAGAGCGGTCTTTAGACCGCTGCTTCATAACTTGTGCTTCCAGCGAGCCTGAAGGCTCGCCAGAAACACGGGCCATCAAGCTTCGTTCGGAGTTTGATAATTTGGCCCCATAGTATAGGTGTTATTCAGTTAACCCTTATTATTTCAGGTGTTATATATTCAGCTGTTTTTTTCTCATTTAAAGGTCAGAGAGAAAAAATCAGACATCTATATAGGAAGCAGGAGTGTCAGATATTTTTTTTTAAGGAATGTGTGTGGAGCTGGGGAAGCCATTGGTTGAGTGGTGATGGGAAAAGCAATGGGAGAATCACAGTTGGGGGAAGCCATTATGATGTGGGTGGGTTAGTTACCTCCCTGGCGATGACTCTGGTGAGGACCTGTATTTCAAGGTTAACTCGGGTGGTTTGGAGCCTTCTCATACTTTGTCGAAGGATGCAACTAAAGTTTATTTTTTATTTATTTATTATTTATTTATTATCGGTTATTTGTAGAGTGCCAACAGATTCCGCAGTTAATTAAAGTAATGTTTAAACCTTGCACAGAAATGCTGGACAAAAATGTTTTAGTATGTATGGATCACTGGTGGATTCCTGTAATGTTTTTTGTTTGGTTTTAAATATCCTGAGTGGTTTTGTACTTACCATTAGACTATGTACATTATTACGTTGTTAGCAGGAAAAAATGTTTTTGAGAAAAAGTGATAACTATGTGTTGTCATCCGGGGGGGGGGGGGGGTTCATATGTCATCAGTCATCCATGGTAGTCAAGTGGATTGGTGGAATTTGCGGATGCTGGTGACATAACCAGGCACTGGTAACCTGGAAGTGCCCGGCAGCTGCACAGGATTTAAGGGAGTTGAATGGGGGACTTAGTATTTAAACCCCTTGATCTCTGAACCCTTAAGTCCTTGAAACCCCCAAAACCCACTGTTTGAAAGGGAATGGGAGTCTTGGGGTATACTGTTTGAATGCATATTTTTACCAAAATAAAATAAAAAAACATTACATGGGTAGTCATTTGTAAATGTATTACTTCCAGTTCTCTTTTTAAAAACAAACATGGATTAGAGGGGATCTGTAAATGTTGAACTGAAAAGAGTTATCTTCGTTCAACTTTATCCATCCTGTTACTTTGAGTAAAAATGTGTGAAGTGTGACCTAAGGAATGAAAATATATTCGAATGCCATATAAAAAACTAACCTCAAAATTTGTCTGAATTTGAAGTCCTTGCATGGGACATTTAATTAGAATAGAACAAGGTCCACATTCTTTATCAATATAATCAATAAGGATGTTGCAGTAACTAAAGAATAGACAGAGCATGGTAAATTATGGGCACTCATGAGCTGACAGTAGGCACAACAAGGAAGCACATCTGGGGCCCGATCCGATATGCAGCGTCGCCCGCAAAAGCCGGCGACGACAAATATTGCACTGGTTTGGTATCCTATATACGGCGTAACATAGAAGTTACGCTCGTATATTTCACCCTTCGGCCGTAGTTTTTTGGCCCATAGAGTGATATACCAAACCCGCGCAGTTTGGTATCCAATATACAGCGTAAGGAATTACGTGGCGAAAATGGAGAAATCTTACTCCATTTTCACCTTGCCACAAAATGCAGGCGTAGTAAGCCTTACGCTGAGTATTGGAGCCCCGTAACTCCCTCTAAACTACCTGCAAAATAAAACCTAACAACTAACGCATGCGCAATGTCTATCTACCTGTCAACCGCAATCCCCCACCGCAATCTTTAATAAAGTGCTTAACGCCTAAACCGCCGCTAGCGGACCCCGCCGCCACCTACATTAAATGTATTACCCCCTAATCTGACCCCCCTACACCGCCGCCACCTATTTTAAATATATATACCCCTAATCTGATCCCCCTACACTGCCGCCACCTATTTTAAATACATTAACCCCTAATCTGATCCCCCTACACCGCCACCACCTATTTTAAATATATATACCCCTAATCTGATCCCCCTACTCCACCGCCACCTATATTAAATTTATTAAACCGTAATCTAATCCCCCTACCCCGCCGCCACCTATTTTAACTATATTAACCCCTAATATGATCCCCCTATACCACCGCCACCTATATTAAATTTATTAACCCCTAATCTAATCCCCCTACACTGCCGCCACCTATATTAAATATATTAACCACTAAACCTAAGTCTAACCCTAACACCCCCTAACTTAATTATTATTGAAATAAATCTAAATAATATTAATATTATTAACTAAATTATTCCTATTTAAAACTAAATACTTACCTATAAAATAAACCCTATGGCCTAGATTTAGAGTTCGGCGGTAGCCGTCAAAACCAGCGTTAGAGGCTCCTAACGCTGATTTTGGCCGCCCGCTGGTATTTGGAGTCAGTGATTAAAGGGTCTAACGCTCACTTTTCAGCCGCGACTTTTCCATACCGCAGATCCCCCTACGCCATTTGCGTATCCTATCTTTTCAATGGGATCTTCCTAACGCCGGTATTTAGAGTCGTTTCTGAAGTGAGCGTTAGAGCTCTAACGACAAAACTCCAGCCGCCTGAAAATAGCAGGAGTTAAGAGCTTTCTGGGCTAACGCCGGTTCATAAAGCTCTTAACTACTGTACCCTAAAGTACACTAACACCCATAAACTACCTATGTACCCCTAAACCGAGCTCCCCCCACATCGCCGCCACTCGATTAAAATATTTTAACCCCTAATCTGCCGACCGCCACCTACGTTATACTTATGTACCCCTAATCTGCTGCCCCTAACCCCGCCGACCCCTGTATTACATTTATTAACCCCTAACCTGCCCCCCACAACGTCGCCGCCAGCTACTTAAAATAATTAACCCCTAATCTTCCGACCGCAAAGCGCCGCCGCCTACGTTATCCCTATGTACCCCTAATCTGCTGCCCCTAACACCGCTGACCCCTATATTATATTTATTAAACCCTAATCTGCCCCCCTCAACGTCGCCGACACCTGCCTACACTTATTAACCCCTAATCTGCCGAGCGGACCGCACCGCTACTATAATAAAGTTATTAACCCCTAACCCGCCTCACTAACCCTATCATAAATAGTATTAACCCCTAATCTGCCCTCCCTAACATCGCCGACACCTACCTTCAATTATTAACCCCTAATCTGACGACCGGAGCTCATCGCTACTATAATAAATGGATTAACCCCTAAAGCTAAGTCTAACCCTAACACTAACACCCCCCTAACTTAAATATAATTTACATCTAACGAAATAAATTAACTCTTATTAAATAACTTATTCCTATTTAAAGCTAAATACTTACCTGTAAAATAAATCCTAATATAGCTACAATATAAATTATAATTATATTATAGCTATTTTAGGATTAATATTTATTTTACAGGCAACTTTGTAATTATTTTAACCAGGTACAATAGCTATTAAATAGTTAAGAACTATTTAATAGTTACCTAGTTAAAATAATAACAAATTTACCTGTAAAATAAATCCTAACCTAAGATATAATTAAACCTAACACTATACTATCATTAAATTAATTAAATAAACTACCTACAATTACCTACAATTAACCTAACACTACACTATCAATAAATTAATTAAACACAATTCCTACAAATAAATACAATTAAATAAACTAGCTAAAGTACAAAAAATAAAAAAGAACTAAGTTGCAAAAAATAAAAAAATATTTACAAACATAAGAAAAATATTACAACAATTTTAAACTAATTACACCTACTCTAAGCCCCCTAATAAAATAACAAAGCCCCCCAAAATAAAAAATTCCCTACCCTATTCTAAATTAAAAAAGTTACAAGCTCTTTTACCTTACCAGCCCTGAACAGGGCCCTTTGCGGGGCATGCCCCAAGAATTTCAGCTCTTTTGCCTGTAAAAAAAAACATACCATACCCCCCCCCAACATTACAACCCACCACCCACATACCCCTAATCTAACCCAAACCCCCCTTAAAGAAACCTAACACTAAGCCCCTGAAGATCTTCCTACCTTGTCTTCACCATCCAGGTATCACCGATCCGTCCTGGCTCCAACATCTTCATCCAACCCAAGCGGGGGTTGGCGATCCATCATCCAGTGGCTGAAGAGGTCCAGAAGAGGCTCCAAAGTCTTCCTCCTATCCGGCAAGAAGAGGACATCCGGACCGGCAAACATCTTCTCCAAGCGGCATCTTTGATCTTCTTCCATCCGGTGCGGAGCGGGTCCATCTTGAAGCAGGCGACGCGGATCCATCCTCTTCTTCCGTTGTCTCCCGACGAATGACGGTTCCTTTAAGGGACGTCATCCAAGATGGCGTCCCTCGAATTCCGATTGGCTGATAGGATTCTATCAGCCAATCGGAATTAAGGTAGGAATTTTCTGATTGGCTGATGGAATCAGCCAATCAGAATCAAGTTCAATCCGATTGGCTGATCCAATCAGCCAATCAGATTGAGCTTGCATTCTATTGGCTGATCGGAACAGCCAATAGAATGCGAGCTCAATCTGATTGGCTGATTGGATCAGCCAATCGGATTGAACTTGATTCTGATTGGCTGATTCCATCAAAAAAAAGGGAAAACAAGGGACCATATTTATATATATATAGGCTTTATAAACAAACATATTTTCATTTAGGTTTATGTTTAGGTAACTTTCCTAATCATCACTGTCATCTTTATGTTTATATATCTGCAATCAGTGTTCCCTCTATTGTTCCCTCTATTGTGCCCTCTCAGCCTGACAATAATACGGTATATTTCAAAACTAATATGACATCAAGGGGTTAACTTTTTTGTTTTTAATTGAAGAGTGTTGTTCCTTTAAATAGGAGTAGCAGTGGCAGCAATAACATAGCAGTGAACAAGTGTGCTAAGACACACGAAACATGTCTGCTGTGCTGCACTGTTACCCCTTTATTGTCAGTGTAAGCGTTTGTTAGAGCTATGGCTCTTTTTTGCTTTTAAGTGTTTTTTGAATAAAGCCTTTTTACTTTTATTCACCTTTGTACTGTCCCCCATCTTTACTTGAGGACTTAGTAGGTTTGTAGCCCTGCAGCCGCAACAAACTCTTGCATACTGTGAATCACTATTGCGCCTTTGACAGAGGCGTGACGGCTGGGCTCCCTACTTCCGGAACCAATAGTGCTAGCTGCATGGAGGAGTAGTACGGATACTACACACAGACACGCCGAAGTGACGCTGCTCAGAAACGGACCATAACCCCCGCAGGAACGGTAAGCGCCACACTAGTGTACTTTCTAAAAGAGCTTGTAACTTTTTTAATTTAGAATAGGGTAGGGAATTTTTTATTTTGGGGGGCTTTGTTATTTTATTAGGGGGCTTAGAGTAGGTGTAATTAGTTTAAAATTGTTGTAATATTTTTCTTATGTTTGTAAATATTTTTTTATTTTTTGTAACTTAGTTCTTTTTTATTTTTTGTACTTTAGCTAGTTTATTTAATTGTATTTATTTGTAGGAATTGTGTTTAATTAATTTATTGATAGTGTAGTGTTAGGTTAATTGTAGGTAATTGTAGGTAGTTTATTTAATTAATGTATTGATAGGGTAGTGTTAGGTTTAATTATATCTTAGGTTAGGATTTATTTTACAGGTAAATTTGTTATTATTTTAACTAGGTAACTATTAAATAGTTCTTAACTATTTAATAGCTATTGTACCTGGTTAAAATAATTACAAAGTTGCCTGTAAAATAAATATTAATCCTAAAATAGCTATAATATAATTATAATTTATATTGTAGCTATATTAGGATTTATTTTACAGGTAAGTATTTAGCTTTAAATAGGAATAAGTTATTTAATAAGAGTTAATTTATTTCGTTAGATGTAAATTATATTTAAGTTAGGGGGGTGTTAGTGTTAGGGTTAGACTTAGCTTTAGGGGTTAATACATTTATTAGAATAGCGGTGAGGTCCGCTCGGCAGATTAGGGGTTAATAATTGAAGGTAGGTGTCGGCGATGTTAGGGAGGGCAGATTAGGGGTTAATACTATTTATGATAGGGTTAGTGAGGCGGATTAGGGGTTAATAACTTTATTATAGTAGCGCTCAGGTCCGCTCGGCAGATTAGGGGTTAATAAGTGTAGGCAGGTGTCGGCGACGTTGAGGGGGGCAGATTAGGGGTTAATAAATATAATATAGGGTCGGCGATGTTAGGGCAGCAGATTAGGGGTACATAGGGATAACGTAGGTTGCGGCGGTTTACGGAGCGGCAGATTAGGGGTTAAAAAAAATATGCAGGGGTCAGCGATAGCGGGGGCGGCAGAATAGGGGTTAATAAGTGTAAGGTTAGGGGTGTTTAGACTCGGGGTACATGTTAGAGTGTTAGGTGCAGACGTAGGAAGTGTTTCCCCATAGGAAACAATGGGGCTGCGTTAGGAGCTGAACGCTGCTTTTTTGCAGGTGTTAGGTTTTTTTTCAGCTCAAACAGCCCCATTGTTTCCTATGGGAGAATCGTGCACGAGCACGTTTTTGAGGCTGGCCGCGTCCGTAAGCAACTCTGGTATCGAGAGTTGCATTTGCGGTAAAAATGCTCTACGCTCCTTTTTTGGAGCCTAACGCAGCATTTGTTTGAACTCTCGATACCAGAGTTAAATTTATGGTGCGGCCAGAAAAAAACCCGCGGAGCGTTAACAGCCCTTCTACCGCCAAACTCCAAATCTAGGCCTAAGATAGCTACAATATAATTAATAATTACATTGTAGCTATTTTAGGGTTTATATTTATTTTACAGGTAACTTTGTATTTATTTTAACTAGGTACAATAGCTATTAAATAGTTAATAACTATTTAATAGCTACCTAGATAAAATAATTACAAAATTACCTGTAAAATAAATCCTAACCTAAGTTACCATTACACCTAACACTACACTATCAATAAATTAATCAAATAAACTACAATTATCTAAACTAAAATACAATTAAATAAACTAAACTATATTACAAAAAAATAAAAAAAGATTACAAGAATTTTAAGCTAATTACACCTAATCTAAGCCCCCTAATAAAATAAAAAAGCCCCCAAAAATAATAAAATTTCCCTACCCTAAACTAAATTAAAAAAGTAATCAGCTCTATTACCAGCCCTTAAAAGGGCCTTTTGCGGGGCATTGCCCCAAAGTAATCAGCTCTTTTACCTGTAAAAAAAATAACAACCCCCCCCATTACAACCCACCACCCATACACCCCTACTCTAAAACCCACCCGATCCCCCCTTAAAAAAACCTAAGTTTAACCCCCAAGTGGTCCTTACCTGTCCTGAAGACCGTCGGAGAAGGTCCTGTTCCAGGCGGTGAAGTCTTCTTCCAAGCGGCGACCTCTTCTTCGTCCAGGAACCAGCTGGCACGGAGCGGAGGAGTTGAAGACCGATGACCGCGGAGCTGAAGACCGTCCACTCTGGAACTGAAGACCGGCGATGCTGGAACTGAAGATCGGCGACGCTGGAACTGAAGACCGGAGCCATGGAGCGTGGAGGATCCTCTTCATACGATCTCCGCCGTACACTGAATAGGAATTCAAGGTACGCGATTAAAAATGGTGTCCCTTGAATTCCTATTGGCTGATTTGAACCTTCAAATTCAAATCAGCCAATCAGATGAGAGCTACTTTAATTCTATTGGCTAATTATAATAGCCAATAGAATTACAGTAGCTCTTATTCAATTGGCTCCGCACTGGCTGGTTCCTGGAAGAAGAAGAGTTTGCCGCTTGGAAGAAGACTTCACCGCCTGGAACAGGACCTTCTCCGTCGGTCTTCAGGACAGGTAAGGACCACTTGGGGGTTAGACTTAGGTTTTTTAAGGGAGGATCGGGTGGGTTTTAGAGTAGGGATGTGTTGGTGGTGGGTTGTAATGGGGGGGGATTGTTCTTTTTTTTACAGGTAAAAGAGCTGATTACTTTGGGGCAATGCCCTGCAAAAGGCCCTTTTAAGGGCTGGCAATAGAGCTGATTACTTTTTTAATTTAGTTTAGGGTAGGGAAATTTTATTATTTTGGGGGGCTTTTTAATTTTGTTAGGGGGCTTAGATTAGGTGTAATTATCTTAAAATTCTTGTAATCTTTTTTTATTTTTTGTAATTTAGTGTTTTGTTTTTTTTGTAATATAGTTTAGTTTATTTAATTGTATTTTAGTTTAGATAATTGTAGTTTATTTAATTCATTTATTGATAGTGTAGTGTTAGGTGTAATGGTAACTTAGGTTAGGATTTATTTTACAGGTAATTTTGTAATTATTTTATCTAGGTAGCTATTAAATAGTTATTAACTATTTAATAGCTATTGTACCTAGTTAAAATAAATACAAAGTTACCTGTAAAATAAATATAAACCCTAAAATAGCTACAATGTAATTATTAATTATATTGTAGCTATCTTAGGGTTTATTTTATAGGTAAGTATTTAGTTTTAAATAGGAATAATTTAGTTAATAATATTAATATTATTTAGATTTATTTCAATAATAATTAAGTTAGGGGGTGTTAGGGTTAGACTTAGGTTTAGTGGTTAATATATTTAATATAGGTGGCGGCGGTGTAGGGGTATTCGATTATGGGTTAATAAATTTAATATAGGTGGCGGCGGTGTAGGGGGATCATATTCGGGGTTAATATAGTTAAAATAGGTGGCGGAGGGGTAGGGGGCTCACATTAGGGGGTAATATAGTTAATGTAGGTGGCGGCGGTGTAGGGGAATCATATTAGGGGGTAATAAATTTAATATAGCTGGCGGCGGTGTAGGGGGATCAGATTAGGGGGTAATACATTTAATGTAGCTGGCGGCGGTGTAGGGGGGTCAGATTAGGGGGTGATACATTTATTGTAGCTGGCGGAGGGGTCCGGGAGCGGCGGTTTAGGGTTTAATATATTTATTATTAGGAGTGAGAGGGGGGATTGCGGATAGAGCGGTATACATGTCGGGATGATGTTTGGGAGGCGTGTTAGACAGTTACGGGAGATTTTATACTTTAGTTAGTTTTTTTTAGGCGCCGACAGTTTCTAAAGTGCTGTAATTCACTGGCGACTCCAGAAATTTGTACTTACGCTTATTTCTGGACATCGCTAGTTTGTCCGACTTACGGCACTTTAGCAACTGTCGGCGCCGTATATGTGATAGGTCGCTGTACGTGGTAAAATTACGGGCGGCGCAGGTTTCCACGCTTGCGCCAAAACCTGCACCGTATATCGGATCGGGCCCCTGATTCTGTGTCCTTACCTGAGGGTCTACTCTGGATAACACAAACCTAAATGTGAGTATGGATATACTCTTAAGCAATATTGCTGTAGACAAGAGCTCTGAGGTCGCACTATCCTGACCTGATGCACGTTACCTGATGCACGTTACCTGATGCACGTTAAATCCTATTGCGCTCAATCATCACTCGCAAACAGCGGTGATAAACCTAATACCGCTAACATGTAACTATTTTCATGCCTAGACTTGAATGAGAGATGAAAACAGTCTTCTGTTTTACTTTGACAAGTGTAAAACAAAAATCTGATAGCTTTGTAGACTGTTTGTAGACTGGTTTTATTTTTAATGACAGATGTATTGACAATTTTGACAATTAATTTATTAATTATTTGTATTTTTCCACGGTTATTTTCTCCATTCCTAATTTGTCAAGCATACAGCATATCACAAATTCTAGATTCACTAATGTTTATAATTAAACTGTTTTGAGGTGCTAAGACAGTAAGCCTTAATGAATTTCCTTATCTCACATATACTTGCTAAACTATCACAATTTAATATTTCTTGTCCAACTGTCACGTAGAACCTCATTTTACTTACACCTAATTTGCAAATTGTCTTCTTTTAACTATAGACCGTATACATTTATCTCACTTTGGTCCACTAATCATCTGGTGATATTAAAATCTCTACACATTTGTGACAAAAACGAAAAATTAAAAATCATAATTATAACCATATTTTATATTAAAGTTTTTTTATAATAAAAATGTATTTAACTCTGAACAGAAATATAGAATTTTAGCATGGCAGATGGAAGTTTTTTTTTTGTATGAGGTATCATTCATTATCAATCTTAATTCCTATGTAAGCCTGTAAAAAACGCCAATAGATTTCATATTTTGGTGAGTTTTAGTGAATGTGCTTTAGTAAATCTAATACACTTCCTCAACAATATCCAATGTTGTTTTTTTCTGTAAGATCTTAAAGGTATATAAAACCACCGGTTTAGGGTATATTATAAGTGGAGCGCAAAATATCGCTTCCACAAAAGTATTATTTGCTCTCCACTAAGTAATACCAGCACACACAAATGTGTGCTGGTATTACAAGTTAGGTGCAATGCGAACGCTACCTCACGTTTAACTTTAATTCTTCATAACTGCTTTTTGCATTTTTTTTTTTTTTAAATTAAGAAAAAATTTCTACTTTTGTTTTAAAATAAAAAAAAATGAATATTCTTTATTTTGGGGGCATTTTGCGGGTTATTTTAAAAAGCAGTGGGATATACTTGATAGAAATCCTTTTACCGGTACAAAGCTCCAAAACTGAAAATACAGAATTATTCTGAAATCCAGGGTTTGACATTATTTTTTTCTATCTGTATCTTAGGTTGTTTTTTTTGTGGTATAAAATGCAAATGGAAGTCAATATTTATTTTAAACAACAACTATTACCTCTGTTTACAACACTGTATTGTCATCTGAGGCAACAAGGCCTGTGCATTCTAAAGCTTTATTAGTTGCGGAATGTGGAAGCTCGCGGCATTCAGCTCTTTTTGGAATCCAGATCTTAATGGCTTCCCTTTCAGAAGAAGAAATCTGGCTCCAAAAAGAGTCAAAGGCCTCAAGCAGCCGACGCCTTCTACACAGGCCTAAAGTGTTAAAATGATATAAAACTACCTTTAGGTTGCATGTATAAGATGTATTATGACATGTAAACATTGCCTAAATGACATAAGATGTAGTTTACACTTGCGGGTAAAATTATCAAGCAGTGGATGCTGCAATCTATCCCCAAAGTTTCCGGCTCGCCGAAAACTTAAGTTAAGAAGCAGCAGTCGTAAGACCGCTGCTCCTTAAAGGGACACTGAACCCACATGTTTTCTTTTGTTATTCAGATAGAGCATGCAATTTAAAAAAAAAACTTTCTAATTTACTCCTATTATCAAATTTTCTTCATTCTCTTGGTATCTTTATTTGAAAAGCAAGAATGTAAGTTTAGATGCCGGCCCATTTTTGGGGAACAACCTGGGTTGTTCTTGCTGATTGGTGGATAAATTCACCCACCAATAATCAAGTCATGTCCAGAGTACTGAACCAAAAATGTGCTGGCTCCTTAGCTTAGATGCCTTATTTTTCAAACAAAAATAGCAAGAGAACGAAGAAAAATTGATAATAGGAAAATATTAGAAAGTTGATTAAAATTGCCTGCTCTATCTGAACCACGAAAGAAAGAAATTGGGTTCAGTGTCCCTTTAACTAATCCATAATCTCTGAAATGGCGGACAGCAATCATCCCGATCAGATATGATCGGGATAATCGACACCCCCTGTTAGCGGCAAATGTGCAGGGGGCGGCACCAGAAATACTTGTGCAAAGTTAAATGCAGACAGCATATGCTGTTTGCATTTAGCGATGTCGGACGGACATGATTCACCGCAGCGATTCATGTCCGCCCACCGCTTGATAATTCGGACCCTAGGTCCCATCCCCTCTCCCTTTTTACAGATGCAAATATAAACAAATATTCTGAAATTCAAACTATTCCATAATTCAAATCTTTTCTAGTCCCAAACAGTTTGGATAGCGGTTTTGTACCTGTAATATGTATTATTCATCATTTAAAAATTATTTTAATTTTCTTACAATTGCAATTGAATGCTATAACCAATTCCATGTAACATTTAACATGAGGGGCAATGCTGCTTCCTATTAAAGGGACAATAATGTCAAAATTCAACTTTAAAGGGACACTTAACCCAAATTTTTCCTTTTGTGATTCAGATTGAGCATGATATTTTAAGCAACTTTCTAATTTACTCCTATTATCGCATTTTATTCATTCTCTTGGTATCTTTATTTGAAATGCAAGAATGTAAGTTTAGATGCCGGCCCATTTTTTGTGAACAACCTGGGTTCTTCTTGCTAATTGGTGGATACTTTCGTCCACCAATCAAAAAATGCTGTCCAGAATTCTGAACTAATAAAAAAAAGCTTAGATGCCTTCTTTTTCAAATAAAGATAGCAAGAGAACGTAGAAAAATTGATAATAGGAGTGAATTAGAAAGTTGCTTAAAATTGCATGCCCTATCTGAATCACAAAATAAAAAAATTGGGTCCAGTGTCCCTTTAATGATTCAGAGAAAGCATGCAATTTAAGAAAAAAAATCATTCCAATTTACTTATGTTATCAAATGTTCTTTATTCAATTCATTCACTTCATTTCCTGATGATCATACCTAGATAGTCTTTATAGCATTCACGTATGTTTAGCAATCTATAGCAGCAGTGTTTGCAACAATGTTTGTAGCACTGTTATACATTTGTTGAAAACACTGCGGCCATAGGACATCACGTACATGCTTTGAGCCCACCAAGGTTTAAGTGAAAATTTAATTTTTCTTTTTTTTTAATAAAAAATGTCTGAATTTGAATGCTAAAAGTTTTATCTTGACATTCCTGTCCCTTTAACTCATGCAGTATTTGAGGATATTTCAAAATAAATTATGAGAATTTCTTGCTCATCTTTCAGCAAACCTGTTTTGGGTCTTATTTTGGAATTAAGGTAAAAATTCAGAGATTTTTTGATTTTTAATATTGATTATTCCAAATTACAGATATAGGAAAACTTAAAGGGACATGAAACCCAACATTTTTCTTTCATGATTTAGGTAGAACATACAATTTTAAACCATTTTTCAGTTTACTTCTATTATCAAATTTGCTTCATCCTCTTTTTATCATTTGTTGAATGAGCAGCAATGCACTACTGGTCTGTAACGGAACATATGGGTGAGCCAATGACAATCAATATATTCAGTATTTGCAGCCACCAATCAGCAGCTAGGACTAGTTTTTTTGCTGCTTCTGAGCTTTCCTAGATAAACCTTTCAGCAAACAATAACAAGAGAAGGAAGCAAATTAAATAAAGTAAAGTAAATTGGAAAGTTGATTACATTTTTATGCTCTGTCTAAACCTTGAATGTCTAATTAAGACTTTTCTGTCCCTTTAAGAAAGGTTTCAACATACACGGATGCAGATAGTTACTCTGCTGCCTCTTTGATAAAATAGGGGCAAAAAAAATCAATTTCAGTGTACAGCAAGGGAAACCTAATTCATACCACCTGTCTGTATCTATACTATGAGGCCCATTTATCAAGCTCTGTACTGAGCTTGAAGGGCCGTGTTTCTGGCCAGTCTTCAGACTCTCCAGAAACAGCAGTTATGAAGCAGCGGTCTATAGACCGTTGCTCCATAACCCTGTCCACCTGCTCTGATGAGGCGGACAGGAATCAACGCAATTCAACCCGATCAAATAAGATCGGGTTGATTGACACTTCCCTGCTGGCGGCCCATTGGCCGCGAGTCTGCAGGGGGCGGCGTTGCACCAGCAGCTCTTGTGAGCTGCTGGTGCAATGCTGAATACGGAGAGTGTATCTCTGTTTGGCCGCGAGTCTGCAGGGGGCGGCGGTGCACCAGCAGCTCTTGTGAGCTACTGGTGCAATGCTGAATACGGAGAGCGTATTGCTCTCCGCATTTAGCGAGGTCTTGCGGACCTAATCCGCACTATCGGATCAGGCCCGCAAGACCTTTTATAATTCGGCCTCTATGACACACTTTGATGTAGTTAAAGAAATATGAAATGCTTTGAGATTATAATATAGAATATTTTAATTATTCATAGTAAAATGTTTTAAAATTTTCATTATTTATTTTCTTTTTTTCTTGTAATTAATTGCTGATTTTTTTTCCCACAGTTACTACAAGAACTTTAAATTCATACACCAGACTTCATATGTCTAAATCAGCTAAACTCCACACAGTAACTCATTCTCATTGGTTCCTAATTGGCATTAGTAGAGAATATCAAAAGCCTGCTGAAAAACAGCGGAAAGTTTGCAAACAAAATAACAATGGCTATCTGTGCATGGATTGGCTTTTTTTTAAATAAGGTAAGTGATGAGGGAATATTAGTGGATTATAACATTGCACAAAAGCTTTGAAATTACAGAATAATTGTGTCATTTTAAAATGAATAATTTCATGACATACCTTGAGGATTCCGTTTATCAAACATCCCAGGCTGCTTTGGAACCCTTGTGCTGTAGGTTGGGTTCATGTGAGCCTGCAGTTGACAGTTAAAGTGATGTTAAACTTTATCAAATGCTATATAAGTAATCATTGCAATTCAAAATGTGTATGTGTAACTTTTTTTCAATCTATCCATGAAAAGGGTAAAATTTCTGCCTTTAGTAATGTTTCTATTACAATGTTATTCCGGCCCACTGGGATGAACTTTTTTTTTTTTAATGACAATTCCAATAAACATCCAATCAGTGTGTGTGTCATGTGACACTCTTGAAGTCCAGCCCTTTGAAATACCTTAGGAAGCCTATGTAGAGAGTGGGTGGGACAACTCTATGGGGCATATTTATCAATGAGCATACGCTGTCGGCATTTATCATTACGCCAGCAGTTCTTGTGAACTGCTGGTGCAATGCCGCCCCCTGCAGATTTGCGGCCGCTAGCAGGGGGTGTCAATCAACCTAATTGTATTCCTGTCCGCTGCCTAAGAGCAGGTGGACATGTTATGGAGCATAGGTCTTTCCGGTGAGCTTGATACATATGCCCCTATGTCACAGTCCAGTCAAAAAAGGAAATGAATACAAATTAGAATTATAAATCTTGTATTATATATATATATATATATATATATATATATATATATATATACACACACTTTAAAAAAATAATTATGCGGTTTTGCTTGTACACTAATATATTTTTCATTGCAACATTCTTAAAGTCTGAAAAATACCATCACTTTACGAAGCAGCATTTGTGGGGCCCTAAGCAAGACTCATATGTTGAGCCCCTTATTCCAGCCCATTTATTCCTCTCCTCCTGTATTGCCCACCCCTATTACACAGAACGGACTGAGAATAAAAAGCAGCCCTGAAAAAATTCAAAGACCAGCCCCATTTTACCAATTGTACTGGGATACTCATTCCCCCCAATAATTTCATTTGTTTGTAATAAATATATGCCAAAAGACTTTATATAGGCAAACTACAGCCTGATTTCTTCCATGTCTCCCTTTTACAGTGTGAAAATGATTATCCATAGTATGATCTGAAGAAGACATTCATAACAGTGTATCACTCTGTCTCACAGTGGGACTTGACTATAAACAGAAACCATTTAACAGAGATGCTTACTTGGTACAAGGTCTCATGGTACCTTGTACGACATTTGAGCCTTGCTGGAACAACGTCAATGTGTCCTTTATAAAGAATAACACTGTAAATGCACACTTACTGATACCATAAACATTTCATAAACGAAGTATATGATGTACATTGCACCTCCCAACCCTCACCCCTGATTACAGTAGAGGCCCCGAAAGTGTGGGGCCCAATGGTGGTGCTTCTCTTGCCCTGCACCAAAGGGCAGGCCTAAACGCTGCTTCCTAACCTCTCCACCTTAGAGGTGGTGGTCTTAAAACACCCCAGACTAATCCATCTGGGATAATTGACAAACCTTATCAACACTCTATTGGTTTCACAAGAGCAGGGCATAAGGGCTGCACAAGGAAATTCTTGTCTAATCATTACTGTGGTCAGCATATCTCACACCAAATGTAGGTTGACAGGTTCTCTGCCTGGGAACTTTGTCCACCTGCTGGTTAAAAAATGATGCCTTTAATATTGTTATGATAAATTGTAGTTGGCTTGTTTCATTATGGAATCATTTATTTACATGTAATATTTCCTTATTGCACTGTATCTATCACATTTCATAATGGCACATCTGTTTTCAGTGTTAATTTGTACCTGACATACTTATCTATATGTGATACTATTTACCTTTATTGAATCTGCATCAGCGCTAATCTTTGTGAGTACCTGTACCACACATTTAGAAACCAAGCATTACTCTGATATATACAGTATATATATATATATATATATATATATATATATATATATATATATATTCAAAAAAGAGCAATCAATAGAGGTGAAAAGTAGGGATGGGCGAATGTGTTTATATCCAAATTCGAATGTTAGAACGAATGTTATTGTAGAAATTCGATATACATAATAGAATGTTGATAAGAACGAATATTCTTAAAAATTCGATTTTCGAATGTTATTTACAATTTTCGAATGTCAGATTCGAATTTGAATGTCACATTCAAATTCAAATGTTACATTTGAATATCACATTCGAATGTGAATATTACATTAATAAAACACAATTGTAGACTAGAAACACTATTTCGAATGTCACATTCAAATCGAATATCACATTTAAATCGAATGTCACATTCAAATTCGAATATTACATTTATAAAACACAGTATTAGACTAGAAATACTATTTCAAATTCGAATGTCACATTCGAATCGAATATCACATTCAAATCAAATATCACATTTAAAACACAGTATTAGACTAGAAATACTATTTCAAATTCAAATGTGACATTCAAATTCGAATGTAGCATTTGAATTCGAATATTACATTTATTAAACACAGTTGTAGTCTAGAAATACTATTTCAAATTTGAATGTCACATTCGAATTCGAATGTCACATTCGAATTTGAATATTACATTTAGAAATTGAATGAATACATAGCTAAACATTATTCGAACGAATATTTTCGAATTTTATTGAAAAATTTGAAAACGAAAATGTGAAAATAGAATGTTAGAATGTTATATAAACATTCGAAATTCGATTTGAATTAAAGAATGTATCAAAATTCGTTTTAAATTTCTAATTTTTAGAAACATTTGCATCCCTAGTGAAAAGACACTCTGCTAGACTCAGTCTTTACAATATATAAACAGATTTTCTTAGAATAAGACAGTTTTTAAAATAGCAAATGTGTGCTGTTGAAATGGATATCTTTTGTAGAAGACTTCTTAGTGTAGTATAATGAAGTAAGAAATTCCTGCTTACCATCTTAAACCTCAATCATATGAGGTAAGGTATCTGCTCTGCATGGATAAAGATGATTATGTTATTTTAATCCCTGCATGGTGACCTTCAGATTTTCTAGACCACTTGTTGTTCCATTGGTTTGGAAGGAGCCAATGAATTCAATGGTAATCCTGGACTCTCTGTTGTTCTTTCATATGTTGGTGAGAATCTCTGTCCCCTCAGATGGTTTGAGGGCAGAGGGGGGCGGGGCTTCGGCGGCGGGTGCACAATCATGTTTAAGCAGTACAGTGGAGGTAGGTGGGCTTGGGGTGTATATTTTATTTTGATCCTCTTATATATTTATCAATATAAAGAATCACTTTTCCAAGGGAGTAGGATGTTAAATCTTTAGAATAACATTTTGCCTCCTTAACAGTGAAAAGTTTAAAAGTTTTGCTATACCTTATGCTATAAGATATATTTTAATTTCTTTTGTGTCTAGTAATAGCTTCATAATATACATCCATGCGCTTATATATAATATTAGTTATATATCTTTTAGATTGGGCAATTTGTAGGAACTTGATGTGCCAAGTAATTGATGCAGCATGATTGGCTAACAGGAAATTGAAAGGGCTTTAAAAGACTGAAGAGGAAACAAAAAATTAATCTTGATAAAGGCCTGTGTTGAAGGCTGAAATGCATAGATGACCATTCTAGTCTTTACCTGAAAGACTTTCCATAAAACAGATCGCTCTGTGTGAAATTTTCAAAATCGGCAATCCTGTGGCTGACAGCGTGAGAACCTTAATCTGATTGGTTTAAACTGACCGCGTGATCATTCCACACGGAAGGAAGAATAGCCGTTACACGCCAAACTAAGTTGGTAGATATCGCAGGAGACTCACAGCAGGGACAACCAGTCACCTAAAAGGTAGATACTTGACCCTGCCCAGAAGGTTGATTGTTAGACCGTTAGAGGCGATTCACGGGAGTTGGTCGTAGCCGAACGAATAGGACTGTACTGCTGATCTAACTCTGGTAATGTAGCAGCGTATTAGACCGAAGATTCAGTATTTGTACTTTCTTATGTACTGTCTCTAAGCCGACTGCCCTTATTCATTGCCTGTAACCACTCAAACGGGTATATTGAACAAAGACGTTTCTTAAACAAAGACGTTTTTGAGCTTGCTGTTTGGCACCATCTGGTTAATAACCTTACGGGACAGTCTAACTATCTATATTGCTTTTTATGCTTGTCATACTGTTTTTAAGAGTGTACCACCTGTGGTTACTTAGCATCAATTATATTGCATTATTTTTATGATGTTACATTAAAGGGCCACTGTAAGTAAATATTTTCTATGCCTGTTACTAACTAACTACCCCAAATATGCTTTTTATCAATAGCATTTCATTAACATATCTCTACCGTATATCAGAAATCTTGTCTGCAAATTTAATTCTTTTCCAAACCCACTCCGTGGGTATCCTTTGCTCTGTACCAATCCGTTTACAATACCTAGGTTTCAAATGGCGCTTTAAACACAAAGTTATTGGTTTAAATATTTTGAACATGCAGTGCTGAAAATAGTGGGCAGGATAACGTGACATCATCGGCGAATAAAATATTTAACTTTTATAACGTTATGAAACTTCGTTTTGGAGAAAATATAGGTCAGTAGGTTTTAATTAATGTTTATTAACTTTAATATGTTAGTTGTTTAGCTTAAAAATTATAACAGAAAGTAATCCTTTAAATATTGTTATTATTTTTATGAATTAGTTCTTTTTTGCACACATTATATACTGAGCTTTTTTAGCGCAACATCTGCATTTTATTTTATTCTGAACTAATATTAATGTTGACTGCTAAAGTATGTCATTTTCTCGCAAACTAAACCTTTTTTATATAGACAAGTACAGTAATAGTTTACATTTCTGGGAATATTTGAGCAATAGAATGGATAATATTGTAAAGCCTTAGCAAAACCAAATATAACAAAGAAAAAAAAGCTTTTAACCTTTTGCTCTATGTAATTATCATTTAATAATCTGAAAGTACTGTGCCCCTTTAATAACCTTTGTTGGTTTATTCTCTTGTATCTCCCTCATGTATATTTTCACATATTGAGTATTGATCTCGTTTTATAGTTTTCTGCCTGTCTAATTCCCTTCTCGTATTTCATTGTCATACCTGTATTTTCTGTACATCTACTTAGAGCCTGCACTAATTATATCATGATTCAGGGCTCGGTTTTGCTGTAAATCAAGTAGGTTTTAAACAAATCTATTGCAGGCTCATGTTTGCTATTTCATCTCACACTTACGTTGTTAAACAAGATGCATTATAGTAATATAAAAATAATACTTTAGTGTATATAGTATTTACGGCTTTGGCACAACTTAAAGGGACATGAAGGTCAACATGTATCTTTAAAGTGATAGTAAACTGTAATCTTTGTAAATGCACTTTATGACGTTTTTATTTAAAGGGAGAGTGTATGATTTCCAATTGATGTGTCTCCAATGACTTGATATACAGTGCTAGTTGCAAAGTATAAAATGTATGGCAAATTGCTTCTTACTATTTTTTTGTTAAATTAAATAGCCATTTTTGCTCTTTGAAACCACAACCCATTAAAATGGGCTGAGCTGGGAGAACAGATAGCATTATCTTTTTTTTTTTTTTTTTTTTTGAAACAGCTTTATTGTAAGAAAGAAAGTAAGGTTACAAAAGGTTGGAGACGCAGCTCCAGATCGCCAATTACAACAACAGCTGTTATTTTTAAGGATAAAGTCAAAATGCGAGGTGCCTACCGGCACAAAGTGGCAGGGCCTCCCAGAGTGTCCATTCAGAGTGTTCTGCGATATCAGATTTTGGTTAAAGAGTCTGTGATAGAGTCCTGTTGTAGGATCGCAAGGAACGGGGAGGTAACTGCCAAGGGGTATTTTGCCCTGATTATCCTTTTTTTAGAAATTAAGAATTTAAATACAATACAATTTACATGAACAGTGGTTGAACGCCCCCGCTCCGCCCGCACACAGAATAAAAGTGTAAATGATCCGAGCACGGCCTAATCAACTGGCCATGCAGTTTTGATGTAGCTTTAAACAAAACATACAAATTCTGGAAACAAAAAACATTTAACGAAAGAACAAGAGTTATTGAAAGAACCAACAATAACATGTGTTGGAGAATAAGGGGTGTCACATCCCAACTGACACTTGACTCTTCAAAAAGAATTTTGGGTAATTGTGGGCAAACTATAGGAGAAGGTCCAATTCAAAGGGAAGGAGAGAGGAAATACCTCAGGGCCTACGGGCCGGGTCGCCTATATATAGCGGTCCGTATATAAGGGTAGATATATGATCGTGCCTTGGGTGGCAAGGTGTGAGGAGAGGGGACGGACCGCAGAGACTCTCAGGTTACATTAGTGTAATATTAGCGGTTCTGGTTACAGGCCCGGGAGGACCGGGACATAAAGGTGGAAGATAAATTTTCCTCTGGCTATAAGACTGGGGGGGGGGGGGGCATGGGTTCATATTGAATCTAGCCAATGCTTAGCTTTGATGGCTGGCGTGGGGAGAGTTAGTAACTTATGTTGTAGGGGAAGGGAAGAAGTGCGTTTAAAACAAATTCTTTTACAGTAATGGTTCAACATTACCCAATGTCCACCCTCCAACAAGTATCTCTTACATTACAGTAGCCCCACAATTCGATGCATAAGAAGATGTCATAACAATTGCAATTCACATACCATAGCTAGGAAGGAAAGGCATGGGAGGGGAGGGGGTGGAAAAGGAAAAGGGGAAGGAGTGAAGCCAAGACCCTTTTATGAACAAAAAAAAACAATTACAAAAGAGTGAGCATCATTTCAAACCAGTCCAGCATCTATCCCATGTCCCAACCCCCCATCAGAGCTTACAACTGTGCCATATTATACTTATCATGTCCTGAGAGAAAAGTTCTGTGTCTTCTGTGCCTGCATTTCTGCGTAGTAGGCAGGCGCCCACGGGCGCGGCTGATGAAGGAGGCCTAGGATGATAGTGGGTCCAGTTTTTTCTTTTTGTTGGCTTTGGACCACTGTGGTCTTTGCGGTTTGGGGTCTGCTTGGCTGCTTATGGAGGGTGAATCTGAATCTTTAGGGTTTGGTTGAGGGAAGTGAATGTTAAGACCTTTTGAAAAAGCATCCAAGTCCTCGGTATCTTTGTAGACGTGTGTTTTGCCATCATGCTGGACTATGAGGCTGAATGGGAACCCCCATCTATATTTCACTCGCCTTTCTTGTAAGACTTGGGTAATAAAGCGTATTCCTCTTCTTCTTTCGATTGTTGCCGGGCTAATATCCTGGAATATTTGAATACTATAAGTCTGGAATTTGATCTCCTTTTGCAGGCGTACTTGTCTCCAAATCTCCTCCTTCTCTAAATAATGTGCAAATTTAACAATAATGTCCCTGGGAGGGTTAGGTGGTTTTGGAACTGGTCTCAGCGCACTGTGTGCGCGTTCCATTGATGTTTCAGTAAGTTTAAGGGCTGGGGCAATGTATTCGAATAATTGTAGCAGGTAGGAGACAAGGCAGTCCTGGGTTGCTTCTTCAGGGACTCCTCTTATCCTCAGATTGCTTCTGCGACCTCTGTTGTCGAGGTCTTCTACTTTAAGTTGGAGTGCTTGCAACGTGAGGTCCTGTCTGATCAATTGGTGGTTAGCGTTGGACATCATGGTATCTAAGGTGTCTTGACCCTCTTCCAAACATTCTATTCTAGCCCCAAGTTCTCCAATGTTCTTTTTTAAGGAAGACATCTCCGTTTTAATGAAAGATTTTAGATCTGCAGGGTCAGATTTTGAGGGGAGCTGTGAGATGGTCTGCTGTATCAAATTGAGCTGCTGTGACTGTGAAGCAGGGTCCTGATCTTGTATTATGGGTGTATCAGCCAACTGGAGTTCCTTAGCAGTATCAGGTGTCTCATTTTCTTGTTTATGGAAGAATGAGGACATAGTAGCAGTGGCGGGGGTGGAGGGCTTTTTGTCTGCTTTCAGCTTCTGCCTAGACGCCATTAGTGTAGTGGGTTATCCCTTTACTTTCAGTGGCATGTATTGGTATATGGGATGACAGGTGATGAAATGTCTGTGCAGGGCGATTACAGGGCAATTTGGGACCTTCCGCGTCCACCAACCTGGCCTGTGTTTATATGTGGCAATGGGATGGTGTACAGGCCTAAAGGATCTTTCCCCCTAATTTGCCGTGACTCGCCCTGTGGGCCCAGGTCCTATAGACGCAACTATGCTGGTATGGCGTCGGAGACCTTATGCGATTTAGTACCTGCGTTTAGATGGGTTTGATGAGGTCGTTTACAGCCGGATGACTGTGTGCAGGCTGCCGCTAGTCGGTAAGGAGAGACGCCACGTGGGTGACGTGATGGCGTGCGGCTGCTCGCGGGGGTCCGCCCGAATGTTCTGCCCCAGGCCTATGTCCGTTGCTCCGGACATTTTTTTGCGACAGGTCTGCTCAGACAGGTAGGTCGCGGGGTCTTACGTTGTACTTAGGGGCCTGAGATCACCAGTCGGGTAATCGCCGGAGTAGGCCTGTGGTGCGGAAGTGCCTCTCTTCTCCTTTAGGCATGTCTAGGATGCGGTAACAGCTCAGACCATGCGCCCCTTGGTTAGAAATAAAATATTTGGTATTTAAACCCTCAACTGCCCTTTAGATCTCCATATTAGAGCCAGTGAGTGGGAATATGTAACGGAGCTGTATCAAAGTGCGGCCATGTTCCTGCACGGCTGCGCTCCGCCCCCACAGATAGCATTATCTTATCAAGCTATATAAACGCAAAGACGTTGTCTGCATTAACAATTGAAAATGAACATTTTGGTAGCAATCACTCCTAACCCCAAATGGTAATGTAATTTCTTGGTTGCATAGCTTTTCTATACCCATTGCTACAATATTGCAGTGCAGCATTGCACTACAGGGAGTTGGCTTTTGATTGGTGGCTACACACATATTCTTCTTATTATTGGCTCACTGGTCTTGTTTAACCAGGTCTCAGTAAAGCATTGCTGACTTTAACTATGAGTGCAGCAATAAAATGTTCTAACGCATTAGAACATTTTCTTTTCACACTATTATGTTCCTTTAAACATTTTTTTATATTAGCAGAAGGAAAGCAACAATGCTCCAGAATTATTTTCTATAAGAATAATTATATTATTTTTTTATTAAAATTAATAAAAAAAAACATGTAAATAAAAAATATGCTTTATACAGTAATAACTATCCCGTTAAGAAGTTTTACGCGTTTAACCATAACTGCTTTGTCATAGACCTTAAAGGGATAGTCTAGTAAAAAAAAAAAACTTTCATGCAATTTTAAACAACTTTCTAATTTACTTAAATTAATAATTTTTCTTTGTTCTCTTGGTATCTTTATTTAAAAAAAGCAGAGAGCAAACGTAAGAGCTGGCTTATTTTTGGTTCAACACCTGGGTAGCGATTGCTGATTGGATGGCTACATTATGGAGCCCTTTTATCAAGCTCCGGATGGAGCTTGAGGGCCCATGTTTTTGGCGAGCCTGAAGGCTCGCTAGAAACACCAGTTATGAAGAAGCGGGTCGATTGACACCCCCTGCTGGCGGCCAATCTGCAGGGGGCGGCGTTGCACCAGCAGCTCACAAGAACTGCTGGGGCAATACTGAATACGGAGAGCGTATTGCTAAGTGCATTCAGTGAGGTCTAATGGACCTGATCTGCGCTGTCGGATCAGGTCTGACAGACCTTTGTTAAATAGGCCCCTTAGACACCAATCAGTAAGCGCTACCCAGGTGGTGAACCAAAAATGGGCTGGCTTCTAAGCTTATAATTTAGCTTTTTAAAATAAAGATACCAAGAGAACAGAGCAAATTTGATAATAGGAGTAAATTAGAAACTTGCTTAAAATTGCATGCTCTATCTGAATCAGTAAAGTTTAATTTTGACTACACTATTCCTTTAAAGAGGCATGAAAGTTAAAATCTAAATCTTTGTTTCAGACAGAGCATGCATTTGTGGGGTGGCTAAACAGATATGCTGTTATTTGCTCACCAGAACCAATCAGCAAAGTCCCAGTACTGCATTGCTGCCTGGAACTAACATTAATTATGTATTTAACCCATTTGAAGGTGATAAACACCTAGTTATATTCACGCAATAATGCAGGAATAAAATACATTAACAGGGATGTTACTATTATACAGGGAAACTTTTTTTTCTCATTATGCAGAGCAACAATATTTTTATTTTATTTTTTCATTTTCATTCCTCGCCCACATTATTTTGACATTGGAAAAAAGGAATGTCACGCCTCATGGTATAAAATAGATCTTGTTCACAAATGGAAACACACCATAAAAACATAATGATTTATTCCTTTCTTTCTCACTACGCCACATCTTCTCAATGGTTTGTGTGTGCATGCTCGGATCATTAGGATGAATAAAATTAAGTCTGTGATTGACTAATATGTGAACAAACCCTTTGTTTTGAACCTTAGAAAATGACTTCCACTTGTCAGTTCTGAGATCGTGGTCACATATTTCATGCAATAATCTATATTCACTGCTATCTTGCACATGAATCAAGAAAGCATTAGATTCTGAGACAGAAATTCCCAACAACCCACTGTTGAGTTAAAATGTGTCCAGTGTGATTATTTATATTTAAAAACAGAGATTTGTCCGGTTCCATTGTGTTTCCGGGTCCACCAATTCTCTATTTTTTATACACGAGTGTTGACATGAATTTAGTTAGAACAGTCTGCCACCAGGGCTGGACTAGGAATACAAAGCAGTCCTGGAAAAACTGAACAGCTGTTCTATATTCCGTTGAGTCCATACAATGTTTATCCCATTTTTAAAGGGTATTAATGGGATACTCCTTCCCCCAATATGTTTTTTTTCCCCCTAAATTATATTAGTTTGTAATAAAAGAAAAATCAACACTATTTCATCCATGACTTTATTACAAATTGTGAAAATGATTATCCAAAGTGTGATCTGGAGAAGACACTCAACAGTGTGTCATTGCATCTCACAGCATGACTTGACTAGATACTAGAAATCTTAAATTGTAGCTGGCCAGACCCAGCTGCTGCGGCTCGCTGGGAAATTCCCTTGTGTCCTGGTAGGGAAATCCATCCTTGTTTGCCACAGTTTTCTTTGACATGTTGAGCTCTCTGTGATAGAACGTAACTATTATTTTTTTGTAGCACTTTGAATTGATAACCTGCAATGCAGTTTCCATTTGACATTTTGATCCAAAAGAACCTTCACACTAGTGCACCAAATGACTCGCAGACATCAATTGGGATTGTGTGATTCAATCCAAACTGCTGTGGAAATTAGTTTGCATTTTCCTTTTAATGCACAATCCATTGTTCCTTGCTGCTTGTGTACTTTGGGTTTATACCACTCATTAACAATGAATAAAAGTTAAGTTTTAGAACCATCATCTGCAACCTTCTTCTGATTTTTTATTTTATGAAATCTTCATTTGTAATTTGACGGTTGACTAAGTAATTGGAGCAGATCAGTTGTGATTGGTGGAGCAATCCCCCTCAAGGCATGTTGGAGCCAAAAGGGAGCCTGTGAACTGTGAATTATAGTCTGAGAGCTGATTGTGTTATTGGTTTACCATACACTGATGGATTCATGAAAGCAGTTTAACATGAACTGCGAGTAAGAAATTTTCGGCTAGATTTAGAGTTTTGTCGGTAACGACCCGCGTATCTAACGCTGGCTTTTTTTCGCCTGCACCTTTTAAATACCGCTGGTATTTAGAGTTCACAGAAGGGCTGCGTTAGGCTCCAAAAAGGGAGCGTATAGCATATTTACCGCCACTGCAACTCTAAATACCAGCGTGCTTACGGACGCGGCCAGCTTCAAAAACGTGCTCGTGCACGATTCCCCCATAGGAAACAATGGGGCAGTTTGAGCTGAAAAAAAACCTAACACCTGCAAAAAAGCAGCGTTCAGCTCCTAACGCAGCCCCATTGTTTTCCTATGGGGAAACACTTCCTATGTCTGCACCTAACATATACCCCGAGTCTAAACACCCCTAACCTTACACTTACTAACCCCTAATCTGCCGCCCCCGCTATCGCTGACCCTTGCATATTTTTTTAACCCCTAATCTGCCGCTTCGTACACCGCCGCAACCTTCGTTATCCCTATGTACCCCTAATCTGCTGCCCCTAACACCGCCGACCCCTATATTATATTTATTAACCCCTAATCTGCCGCCCCCAACGTCGCCGCAACCCACCTACAATTATTAACCCCTAATCTGCCGATCGGACCTCACTGCTACTATAATAAAGTTATTAACCCCTAATTCGCCTCACTCCCGCCTCAATAACCCTATAATAAATAGTATAAACCCCTAATCTGCCCTCCCTAACATCACAGACACCTAACTTCAATTATTAACCCCTAATCCACCTCACTCCCGCCTCAATAACCCTATAATAAATAGTATTAACCCCTAATCTGCCCTCCCTAACATCACAGACACCTAACTTCAAGTATTAACCCCTAATCTGCCGACCGGACTCCACCGCTACTCTATTAAATTTATTAACCCCTAAAGCTAACCTTAACCCTAACACCCCCTTAAATTAAATATAATTTAAATCTAACGAAATAAAATAACTCTTATTAAATAAATTATTCCTATTTAAAGCTAAATACTTACCTGTAAAATAAACCCTAATATAGCTACAATATAAATTATAATTATATTGTAGCTATTTTAGGATTAATATTTATTTTACAGGCAACTTTGTATTTATTTTAACCAGGTACAATAACTATTAAATAGTTAATAACTATTTAATAGATACCTAGTTAAAATAATTACAAATTTACCTGTAAATAAATCCTAACCTAAGTTACAATTAAACCTAACACTACACTATCAATAAATTAATTAAATACAATACCTACAAATAAATACAATTAAATAAACTAACTAAAGTACAAAAAATAAAAAAGAACTAAGTTACAAAAAATAAAAAATATTTACAAACATTAGAAAAATATTACAACAATTTTAAACTAATTACACCTACTCTAAGCCCCCTAATAAAATAACAAAGCCCCCCAAAATAAAAAAATGCCCTACCCTATTCTAAAATAAAAATAGAAAAGCTCTTTTACCTTACCAGCCCTTAAAAGGGCCCTTTGCGGGGCATGCCCCGAAGAATTCAGCTCTTTTGCCTGTAAAAAAAAAAACATACAATACCCCCCCCCCCAACATTACAACCCACCACCCACATACCCCTAATCTAACCCAAACCCCCCTTAAATAAACCTAACACTAAGCCCCTGAAGATCTCCCTACCTTGTCTTCACCTCACCGGGTTCACCGATCGGTCCAGAAGAGGGTCCGAAGTCTTGATCCAAGCCCAAGCGGGGGCTGAAGAGTGACGTCCATCCTCCGGCTGAAGTCTTGATCCAAGCGGCTGCTGAAGAAGTCCACCATCGGGCTGAAGTCTTGATCCAAGCGGGCGCTGAAGAAGTCCATCATCGGGATGAAGTCTTCTATCAAGCGGCATCTTCAATCTTCTTTCTTCCGGAGCCATCTTCTTCCAGTCGACGCGGATCCATCCTCTTCTACCGACGCCTACTCGCCGAATGACGGTTCCTTTAAATGACGTCATCCAAGATGGCGACCCTCGAATTCCGATTGGCTGATAGGATTCTTTCAGCCAATCGGAATTAAGGTAGGAAAATTCTGATTGGCTGATGGAATCAGCCAATCAGATTCAAGTTCAATCCAATTGGCTGATCCAACAGCCAAAAGAGGAAATGAAGGGGCGCGGAGGAACAGACCATACCGATTATAAATCTTTTATTATAAAATATATATACACTTTTAAAAAAAAAAGTGGTTTTAATTTCAAATTAATATATTTTTCATTGCAACATTCGTATAGTCTGAAATTTACCATCGCTTTAAGTATCCAATCAGAATACTGTCAGGGACTTGCAAGAGATTATGAATCTGACGTGCTGGCACAGTCACTTTATTATCTTCATTATTTAATATAGTTGACAATGAAATTTCACAAATATAATGAAATCCAACAAGATCTCACTAAAGCAAAGTGTAAGCTCAGCACTAATTATGCTGATTTTTTTTTTTTTTTTTTTTTTTGGTTAACATGCAGATGACAGAATAAACAAGTTGTTTAAGAGTAACTCCCCACATAGTCATTAATCTAGTAAACTGAATAAGTTTTAAGGTAAAACATCTTTTGTTTTGTTTTTTGCATAGATATGTTTACATGATATTTTCTAGTCAGCTTTTCAAATATATTTGCTGCATCTTTTGCAAGTTATTTAACATATTGCTACCATTTTACCTTTTTTTTTTTTTTTTTTTTTAACCCAACTAATTGGAACTTTATTGACTTAGGATGGATAAAAAGATGTGACAGACCTGTCAGGAATCAGGATCTGAACCTTCAATTAATTTATCGGAACAGGAATTGCAGATACCACATTCATATTCACAGTTTGTCACATATCAGCTGAGCCATCTTATCAACAGATAAGAACATTTGATATATTTCAATATGAGACAGAGCTAAAATAAACTACTCACCATCAATTTAATGGCTCTATGACTTGTCATTGAGATGAGGGTTTGTGTATCCTCTCTTTTTTTTTTTTTTGAGTTTATAAAGAATTTTATTTAAGAAAATCAATGATACATAGTAGTCAAATATACCCAATAATACATACAGATTCAACACAGAGAGATATCATAAGCTTGTGAAACCCAAAGGAAACAATTCACAAACATACAATCATGTGATTTAAAGGATAAAAATCCTCTAGTCTCTTGTATGTTGTGTAAGACAGGGTGAGGAAATTCAGGGTATCAAATGATCCTTCTTCCCTCTGATCAAATTTCCTGATTCTAAATTCTGTATAATTTTTTTTGTACATTGAGGAAAGTTTAGATACCTTTCAAGGGGGTAAGGGAGAGATAGGGTGGGAAAGGGAGAGATTAAAAAAAAAGGAGGGGGTATGGCTCAAGAGTGTTAATAGGGCTGAGGGGTAATAAATCCAGTGGGAGTTTGAAGCTGTCCCAAAGTGTGAGCATTTCCAGGAAGGTGTCCATTTTGTCAGTTTTCATGAAGTGAAAGCATTCAAGCCGCAATAAGTCAGAGGTTTGGGTTTGCCATTCTTTAAGCGTTGGTGTAGGGAAGTTTTTTGCGTTGTATGGACCGAGCCAGGAGCTTATCCAGTTTGTTGCTTTAATCATAATAAAGATGGTGGAAATAAAGTGCCTGTTTTTGGGAGTCCATTGTCAGGAGGTCTCTTAGTTCTGCTCTTGCGAATGTTAGAGAAGCTAATAATGATGGGCTGTGTGGATCTAATTTGTGTTTGTTTTCTGGTAGTATGATTGTGGAGTGTAGAGTATTATATTTTTCCCGTTTTTCTATCATTCTTTTTTGCTTTGATTTTAATTAGCTTACCTCGAATAACACATTTGTGGACTTCCCAGTTGTTTGAGCTTGAGGTATCAACGTGTAGGTTGAAACAAAAACAAAATGGTAATTGCTTTGCCAATTGATGTTGCTATTACTGGGTCTTGAAGTAAGTGGTCGTCAAGACTCCAAATATACTCATTTAGCGGTGACTCAGGCCAAATTATAGTGCATACAACAGGGGCATGGTCTGTCCAGGTGATTGTTCATATAGTGCATTTAGCTATTGTAGTGAGCCCGGTGTAATCTGTGTACCAGCAGTCAATCCTGGAGTATTTTTTATGAGTATTGGAGTAAAAGGTCTAATCCCGTTCCAGTGGGTGAAGCGTGCGCCATATGTTATGGAGGTTATTGTCTTTAAGAGAGGATCTGACCTTTTTGAGGATGTGTTTGGGGACACTAGAGGTGGAATTGGATGTGTCAAGTTGTGGATTGAGGGGAATGTTGAAGTCCCCACCCAATAGTATAGTCCCTTTGACGTGGTCAAGTAGTAGATGGGAGATTTTTTTAAAAATCGATGTTGGTATATATATTAAGGAGGGTAATTGACCTGCCAAAAAGCAGTCCCACAATTAGTAGGTATCTGCCCTCCGGGTCTTTCAGTACTGTCAAGGGTTGTAGGGAGATAGATTTTGTGGAGCAGTATCCCAACGCCGTTCTTTTTTTGTGGTCCTGAGGTGATAAACATAGTAGGATAATTAGGGTGTTGCCATTTAGTCTCTTTTCCCTTATAAAAGTGGGTTTCTTGCAGGAAGTATATAGAGCTGGGAAAGGAGCTGGGGCTGGGTTTGTGTGGATGATCTGGGTGGGAGAGAGGGGGAGTTGGTTATGGAGAAGCGATCAAATATCTGTTTTAAAAGATGGGCAATTTAGGGTTCAAAATATTTTGAAAGGTATCATAGGGGATGGGAAGAGGAAGTAGAGGTAAAGTTAATTAGGGAAAGGGTGTGTTGGGTGAAAATACAGTAGTAAAAGTGTGTCAGTGAGGATGTGTCCCTGTAATGAGAAACACATTTTGAGAGTATTTTACATAATACTTAGTGGTATGGGGAAAACCCCCCACCCACTCAGCTTAGGCCTGGCAATATATAAGGGAATTTGTAAAATGAAAGGTGGAAGGAGAAAATAGGACGTTCATTCAAGGTGGGAGGAGACCCGCAACATAAAAAAAAAACATTATGAAAAGTGCATTTAACATTTAGGTGCCAAACGAGGCACAATTGACATTTAATTTGGATACCTGGCACATGCACGCCTTTAGAACAATAAACAAAGATTAACCAGTGTAATACATTTAAACAGTACACCAATAAGTTAGATGCAGTTGATACGCAAATGGTTACCTAGAGGGGAGGTATATTTGAAGGAAGCTATACACTGTGGGTTGGATTCTATAGGCATGTTACTCCGCAGTAACCATAAAATGTATCCTTAGGGGTTTAGACGTCTGGGTGGTGGGTACCTTTCCCTTTGGTCTAAGTTGCTAAGACCTGGAGTGGTGTAGGTATCCCTTAGTGAAATTATGCTTTCTATAGATAACCAAATGACATCTGGGTACACGTTCCTAAAAATACTGGAAACATAATGGTGCAAAACAGAGCACAGCAAGTATTTACCTAAAAAAAAAAGCAAGCAAAACCAAACAAAACAAAAGGTTGTGTGCCAAACACACTGTAACAATACTTCAACAGGCTATGTACAACTCAAATGCATAATAAAAAGACAATGCAAAAACACTAAGGGGCTGATTTATTAAGCAGCGTATGCTGCTCATTCTGCTGCTCCTTAACCCGTCCGGCACCTCTGAGTTGGCGGACTGCAATCATCCTGATCAGATAGGATCGGGATGATTGACACCCCCTGCTAGCGGCTGATTAGCCACAAATGTGCAGTGGGCGCATTGCACAAGCATTTAACAAAAAAAATGCTTGGGCAATGATAAATGCCAACAGCTACAGTGAATCATGTCCGCCCGCTATATAATAAATCGGTCCTTTAGTCTGAATTTCAAATGAGTAGATTACTTAAAAAAATTCCCTACATTATTTGATAGTCATCAACCAATCACAAAATGTATATATGTTTATAGTGTGAATTCTTGCACTTGCTCAGTATGAGCTGGTGCTACAGAAAGTGTGTGTATAAAAAGTCTGTGCAGATTTTGATGATGGAAGTGAGTTGGAAAATTGTTTAAAATTGCATGCTTTGGGGTCGATTTATCAACCCGTCAATGCATCTGTTTCCGGCCAAGCCTTCAGGCACGCCAGAAACAGGAGTTAAGATGCAGCGGTCTTAAGACTGCTACTTAACTCGTCCACCACCTCAGAGACGGCGGACAGCAATCTGCCCGATCGGATACGATTGGGTTGATTGACACCCCCTGCTAGCGGCCGATGGGCCTTGAATGTGCAGAAGGCGTTATTGCTAGAAATGCTTGTGCAATGATAAATGCCAACAGCGCATGCTGTTGACATTTATCGATGTGCGGCGGACATGATCCGCTACAGTGGATCATGTCCGCTCACACTATGATAAATCGGGCCCTATGTCTGAATCACTGAAGTTGAATTTTGACGTTAACGTTCTTTTAAAGGGACATGAAACTCATTTTTTTTCTTTCATGATTCAGATAGAGCATGCAATTTTAAATAGCTTTCCACTTTATGTCTATTATCTAATGTTTTATATTCTCTTTGTATCTTTTGTTGAAGAGTATACTTAGGTAGGCTCAGAAGCTGCTGATTGGTGGCTGCACATATATCCCTCTTGTCATTGGCTTTCAGCTAGCTCCCAGTAGGAATACACTGCTCCATCAACAAAGAATGCCAAGAGAATGAAGCATATTAAATAACGTATAAAGTTGTTGCATTATCTATCTGAATTAAGAAAGAAAAAAATTGGGCTTCATATCCCTCTAAGTTCTACAACAGTGTTTTAAAGGGACATAAAACTCATATGCTAAATCACTTGAAACTGATGCAGCATAACTGTAAAAAGCTGACAGGAAAATATCACCTGAGCATCTCTATGTAAAAAAGGAAGATATTTTACCTCACAATCTCCTCAGCTCAGCAGAGTAAGTGCTGTTTAAACAGTTATACTTCTTTAGAAAAAAGGCGCTTGAGAGGTGACATGATTACTTTATATAAATATATTCAAGGCCCATATACAGAGATGGCAGAAGCTCTTTTTATTCCAAGAAAATTGGTTCTGACAAGAGGTCATAATTTAAGGTTGGAGGAAAGGAGATTTAATCTCCTGCAACGGAAACGTTTTTTCACTGTAAGAGCAATAAAATTGTGGAACTCATTACCAAAGGAGGTAGTGAATGCCAATACCATAGATACATTTAAAAATAGTCTGGATACATTTCTGTATATAAACAAAATTCATGGATATGATTGCTAGTATTAAATGGGTCACATTTTAATGGGGTTATTTAAGCTTAACTGGAGCTTTTTGTAAGTATTTTAGATTTGTATAGGTTGAACTCGATGGACTTCAGTCTTTTTTCAACCTTACCTACTATGTTACTATGTTACTATGCTGTGCAAAAAAACAATTACTTTCCAAAAAAAAAACAATAGCCAATATATATATATATATATATATATATATATATATATATATATATATATATATATATATATATATTTATTGTGATTGGTTCACCCATGTGTTCAGTTAGAAACTAGTAGTGCATTGCCGCACCTTCAACAAATGATACCAAGAGAATGAAACAGATTAGATAATAGAAGTAAATTAGAAAGTTGTTTAAAATTGTAGTCTCTATCCGAATAATGAAAGAAAAAATTTGGGTTTCATGTCCCTTTAAACAAAATAGGAAAATAACATGACTGTGCCTGCACATAACAGATGCACACTCCGTAGCTTGTCCTGGGACAGGTATCCTGATTGGCTGCTTAAAGTGTATGCAGTGGGGTGTGAATACTTAGGAAATTTGAGGTTATTAGTTATTTTTTAATTTAGTGCATTTTTAATTTCAGATATTCTATAGATTTATCTCTTCTTTTTGGTCACATCTTTGTATTATATTTTAGTGTTGCATGTTCTCAGATTCCCTGTCATCAATTGTTGATGCTGACTTAATGCTATGTATACACTTGCTGCCAAACACCAATTTTGTGGTTATAATTATCCATTTTCCAGATGTCTTTTGCTGTGTGAAAAAAAAATGAATCTGATAATTGTACTCATTTATAACCTCTTTATGGAACATTTGCTAATATTATTTATTAGCACTTTTCTGTTGAGGTTAAGGGAAAATTAGGTCCAAGATTTTCTATTCAGCATTTCCTTTTTTTTTTTATTTTTTTATGGTTTGGACACAGCTTCCAGTTCATTGATATAAGTGGTCAATCTGATTAAATATTTGATAATTGTTTCAATGAGCTCATTAAACTTTTAGGACTAGATTACAAGTGGAGTGCCATTTTTTTGCATGCCTGTAAATAGGCAAATTCACCCGTTTACAGATGCTCAATAAATAATCAGCCATTGCTCACTGTAGCAATTAGTGCCCAGATCTTTGGTTGATTGTAAAAATGTCCCCCAATTGCCCAAAAAGTAAAGTGTGTTGTGCCTTTATTAAAATAAAATATTTTAGCTTTTTTTTCTGTCTAATAATAACTGCAAAAATCCGTTTTTAGGGTTTAAAGTGAATTGGCCGGAGGAACTGGAAAGTTAATTTACATGGGGACTCTGTTAAAACTGCAGATATTTATGTATATGCTTATATACATATACACAGTATTTATGTGCTAATATGTGTATATAAACATACAAACATATAAATAAATATGTATATATTCATATACATATATATTTTAAATTTGCTGCCCATCGCTGCGCGACCTCTTTGCTAGGTTCTCAGCCGGGTCTCACGGCATGAGAACTGGGCTCCCATTGGAGCTTATGGAAGAACGCTCTTGTGAGCGCAAAGCTTCCCTGCAATGCGAACGCAAGGTTGTATTCGCATTGCGCCTCACTTGTAATACCACACACAATTTTGTGCTCTGGTATTATGAGTGGAGCGCAAATATCGCGCTTGCGAAAGCACAATTTTTTGCTCCACTCATAATATGGCCCTTAATGGGTAATAAGAACAGTTAACAGAAAATAAGGAAAAAATATATATTAAAACTTTTTTATTTAACACCATATTTTTGTCTTTAAAAAATCATACATTTTCAAGCTTAAATTCTCCAGTTCAAATAAAATTCTTCATCTTCTTAAAAGTTTGACTTTACCAATTTTTCATATAAATCAATGTTCACTTGAGAAAAAAAAAAAATATATCCTAGTTTATATTTAACCGAAAACTCTTTGGCTACATTCAACAATAACCTTAACCTCTTTTCATGAGTAGTCCTTTTATTTTAACCAAAGGTATCAAAGCATAAATATCTACATAGATATGGTAAAGTTACCTTTCTACAGATATAAATATGTAACGTTTGATATAATGAAAGGAAAAGTGCATAGGTAAGAGGTTTACATAATGAGAAAAAATAAGAGGGAAGATAAATGTATATATAAATCTATTCATAGATATAGGGTAAAGTAAATTTAACGAGAAACAGATTTGACACAGGGCGAACCCGAATTTGTTCAGTGCAAGATTAAAACAAAAGTCTTACAGGTAAACTGACGCTATTTATTTGGTATTATTTCCATAGCAAAGACTAGTTTTTCAAACAACAATGGCTCAGTAGTACTTCAATTGGCTTGCTTTTTATTTAAAGTGACATGAAAATCAAAAATTTTATTTTCTGATTTAGATAGAGCTTGTCATTTTAAACAACGTTTCAATTTACTTCTATAATCAATTTAGCTTCATTCTCTTAGTATCCTTTATTAATAGTGTAACAATGCACTGCTGGGAACTAGCAGAAAAAAATTGGTAAACCAATTAAAAGAGGTATATGTGTGCAGCCGCTAATCAGATAGCTCCCAGCTCCTGAATCTACCTAGGTAGCCTTTTTAACAAAGGATACCAAGAAAACTAAGCAAATTAGATAATAAAAGTAAATTGAAAAGTTGTTTAAAATTGCATGCTGTATCTGAAGAAAGTTTTTGGGTTTTATGTCTCTTTAACACTTTTGACAATCTTTTTTTAATGCTTATACCATTTTACAATATATATTTCAGTATCCCTATGTTTTTGCAGCACCAAATTATGGACCTTGTTTATTGTATCATTTTAGATGTTGGCTGTATTTTATCCCATACTTCACAGTTTACAAAATTGTACTACCCATTTATTTTTAAATTAGGTTTAGTTGTTGATAGTATGTCCTATCTTAAAGCGATAGCAAAGTCCAAATTAAACTTTCATGATTCAGATAGGGCATGTCATTTTAAACAACTTTCTAATTTAATTTTATCATCAAATTTGCTTTGTTCTCTTGTTATTCTTAGTTGAAAGCTAAACCTATGTAGGCTCATATGCTAATTTCTAAGCCCTTGAAGGCCGCCTCTCATCTGAATGCATTTGACAGTTTTTCACAGCTAGAGGACGTTAGTTCACGTGTTGCATATAGATAACATTGTGCTCACGCACGTGAAGTTATTTAAGTCAGCACTAATTGCCTAATATGCAAATCTGTCAAAAGATCTGAGATAAGGAGGCAGTCTGCAGAAGCTTAGAAACAAGGTAATTACAGAGGTAAAAAGTATTGCCTAGATTTAGAGTTCTGCGTTAGCCGTCAAAACCAGCGTTAGAGGCTCCTAACGCTGGTTTTGGCCGCCCGCTGGTATTTAGAGTCAGTCAGGAAAGGGTCTAACGCTCACTTTCCAGCAGCGACTTTTCCATACCGCAGATCCCCCTACGCCAATTGCGTATCCTATCTTTTCAATGGGATCTTCCTAACGCCGGTATTTAGAGTCTTGGCTGAAGTGAGCGTTAGAAATCTAACGTCAAAACTCCAGCTGCAGAAAAAAGTCAGGAGTTAAGAGCTTTCTGGGCTAACGCCGGTTCATAAAGCTCTTAACTACTGTGCTCTACAGTACACTAACACCCATAAACTACCTATGTACCCCTAAACTGAGGCCCCCCCCACATCGCCGCCACTCTAATACATTTTTTTAACCCCTAATCTGCTGACCGCACACCGCCGCAACCTACGTTATCCCTATGTACCTCTAATCTGCTGCCCCTAACACCGCCGACCCCTATATTATATTTATTAACCCCTAATCTGCCCCCCAAAACGTCGCTGCCACCTACCTACAATAATTAACCCCTAATCTGCCGACCGGACCTCACCGCTACTATAATAAAGTTATTAACCCCTAATCCGCCTCACTCCCGCCTCAATAACCCTATAATAAATAGTATTAACCCCTAATCTGCCCTCCCTAACATCACTGACACCTAACTTCAAGTATTAACCCCTAATCTGCCGACCGGACCTCGCCGCTACTCTATTAAATGTATTAACCCCTAAAGCTAAGTCTAACCCTAACACTAACACCCCCCTAAGTTAAATATAATTTTTATCTTACAAAATCAATTAACTCTTATTAAATAAATTAATCCTATTTAAAGCTAAATACTTACCTGTAAAATAAACCCTAATATAGCTACAATATAACGAATAATTACATTGTAGCTATTTTAGGGTTTATATTTATTTTACAGGCAACTTTGTATTTATTTTAACCAGGTACAATAGCTATTAAATAGTTAATAACTATTTAATAGCTACCTAGTTAAAATAATTACAAAATTACCTGTAAAATAAATCCTAACCTAAGTTACAATTAAACCTAACACTACACTATCAATAAATTAATTAAATAAAATACCTACAATTATCTACAATTAAACCTAACACTACACTATAAATAAATAAATTAATTAAATAAAATACCTACAAATAAATACAAATAAATAAACTAACTAAAGTACAAAAAATTAAAAAAGAACTAAGTTACAAAAAATAAAAAAATAATTTACAAACATAATAAAAATATTACAACAATTTTAAACTAATTACACCTACTCTAAGCCCCCTAATAAAATAACAAAGCCCCCCAAAATAAAAAAATGCCCTACCCTATTCTAAAATTAAAATTGAAAAGCTCTTTTACCTTACCAGCCCTTAAAAGGGCCTTTTGCGGGGCATTCCCCAAAGAAAACAGCTCTTTTGCCTGTAAAAATAAACACAATACCCCCCCAATATTACAACCCACCACCCACATACCCCTAATCTAACCCAAACCCCCCTTAAATAAACCTAACACTAAGCCCCTGAAGATCTTCCTACCTTATCTTCACCACGCCGGGTATCACCGATCGGTCCTCCAGAGGCTCCCGAAGTCTTCATCCTATCCGGCAAGAAGAAATCCAGAAGAGGCTCCAAAGTCTTCATCCTATCCGGGCAGAAGAGGAGATCCGGACCAGCAAACATCTTCATCCAAGCGGCATCTTCTATCTTCATCCATCCAACGACGAGGGCTCTATCTTCAAGACTTCTGGCGCTGATCCATCCTCTTCTTCCGACGTCCTAACATAGAATGAAGGCTCCTTTAAGGGACGTCATCCAAGATGGCGTCCCTCGAATTCCGATTGGCTGATAGGATTCTATCAGCCAATCGGAATTAAGGTAGGAAAATTCTGATTGGCTAATAGAATCAGCCAATCAGATTCAAGTTCAATCTGATTGGCTGATTGGATCAGCCAATCGGATTGAACTTGAATCTGATTGGCTGATTCTATCAGCCAATCAGAATTTTCCTACCTTAATTCCGATAGGCTGATAGAATCCTATCAGCCAATCGGAATTCGAGGGACGCCATCTTGGATGACGTCCCTTAAAGGAGCCTTCATTCTGTGTTAGGACGTCGGAAGAAGAGGATGGATCCGCGCCGGAGGTCTTGAAGATGGAGCCGCTCGTCGTTGGATGGATGAAGATAGAAGATGCTGCTTGGATGAAGATGTTTGCCGGTCCGGATCTCCTCTTCTGCCCAGATAGGATGAAGACTTTGGAGCCTCTTCTGGACTTCTTCTTGCCGGATAGGATGAAGACTTCGGGAGCCTCTGGAGGACCGATCGGTGATACCCGGCGTGGTGAAGATAAGGTAGGAAGATCTTCAGGGGCTTAGTGTTAGGTTTATTTAAGGGGGGTTTGGGTTAGATTAGGGGTATGTGGGTGGTGGGTTGTAATGTTGGGGGGGGTATTGTGTTTATTTTTACAGGCAAAAGAGCTGTTTTCTTTGGGGCATGCCCCGCAAAAGGCCCTTTTAAGGGCTGGTAAGGTAAAAGAGCTTATCAATTTTAATTTTAGAATAGGGTAGGGCATTTTTTTATTTTGGGGAGCTTTGTTATTTTATTAGGGGGCTTAGAGTAGGTGTAATTAGCTTAAAATTGTTGTAATATTTTTAAAATGTTTGTAAATTATTTTTTTATTTTTTGTAACTTAGTTCTTTTTTTATTTTTTGTACTTTAGTTAGTTTATTTAATTGTAGATAATTGTAGGTATTTTATTTAATTAATTTATTGATAGAGTAGTGTTAGGTTTAATTGTAACTTAGGTTAGGATTTATTTTACAGGTAATTTTGTAATTATTTTAACTAGGTAGCTATTAAATAGTTATTAACTATTTAATAGCTATTGTACCTGGTTAAAATAATTACAAAGTTGCCTGTAAAATAAATATTAATCCTAAAATAGCTACAATATAATTATTCGTTATTTTGTAGCTATATTAGGGTTTATTTTACAGGTAAGTATTTAGCTTTAAATAGGATTAATTTATTTAATAAGAGTTAATTTATTTAGTTAGATAAAAATTATATTTAACTTAGGGGGGTGTTAGGGTTAGACTTAGCTTTAGGGGTTAATAAATTTATTAGAGTAGCGGTGAGGTCCGGTCGGCAGATTAGGGGTTAATAATTGAAGTTAGGTGTCGGCGATGTTAGGGAGGACAGATTAGGGGTTAATACTATTTATTATAGGGTTATTGAGGCGGGAGTGAGGCAGATTAGGGGTTAATAACTTTATTATAGTAGCGGTGAGGTCCGGTCGGCAGATTAGGGGTTAATTATTGTAGGTAGCTGGCGACGACATTGTGGGGGGCAGATTAGGGGTTAATAAATATAATATAGGGGTCGGCGGTGTTAGGGGCAGCAGATTAGGGGTACATAGGTATAATGTAGGTTGCGGCGGTGTATGGAACGGCAGATTAGGGGTTAAAAAAAATATGCAGGTGTCAGTGATAGTGGAGGCGGCAGATTAGGGGTTAATAAGTGTAAGGTTAGGGGTGTTTAGACTCGGGGTACATGTTAGGGTGTTAGGTGCAGACTTAGGAAGTGTTTCCCCATAGGAAACAATGGGGCTGCGTTAGGAGCTGAACGCTGCTTTTTTGCAGGTGTTAGGTTTTTTTCCAGCTCAAACGGCCCCATTGTTTCCTATGGGGGAATCGTGCATGAGCACGTTTTTGAAGCTGGCCGCGTCCGTAAGCACTGCTGGTATTGAGAGTTGCAGTGGCGGTAAATATGCCTGTACGCTCCCTTTTTGGAGCCTAACACAGCCCTTCTGTAAACTTTAAATACCAGCTGTATTTAAAAGGTGCGGGGGAAAAAAAAGCATGTGTAGCTAACGCACCCCTTTGGCCGCAGAACTCTAAATCTAGCCGTATATTTCTATAACAATGTTGGTTATGCAAAACTGGGGAATGGTAAATTAAGGGATTATCTATCTATTTAAGCAATAACATTTTTGAACTAGTAGGGAGAAGACAATTGTACTAAATGTCATGAGATGCAGGACATATGCAGGACACAGCAATGATGGTACAACTCTATTTTATTACAGAGCATAGCAATACACATCCAGACAGGTTGATTGTACTAAACTACCTGCGACACAGACACCAGACCTAAGCCCCGCCCACATACTAGTGACATCACATCCTGCTCTCATCACATCTTCCCCTTTTTCAAAGGCAAAGCATACATTTGCATATAATAAATAACAAGGTACACCAACAGGGTATACAACAACATTTTTGTTTTTGAACATTATAAAAACAGATAGATTAGAAAACATGAACAAATAAATTACATCCTGACTTGGACATCGGAGTAGACTACCCTAGTCCACAGTGACCATGGGATTATTCTGCCCATACTTCCGGTCACTGTTCTAGCTAAAGTCAGTCCCTGTATCGGGCCGGAAGTTTCACCACTCTTCCGCTTGATGTAACTTTGCATGAACTGTCCTCTGATACAGAAGATGGTGAACAAGAGTCTGCTGGAGGCAAAGATATATCCCCGCTGTGATCTTGCTGAGGGGAAGGCACCTCTCTTAGAACAGGGGATCCCACCGGCGGTGGTACTGAGGTATCCGGTTCCAGACTCTCAGGTACAGGCTGAAGATGTCTTCGGTTACGGCGTGTAACCATCCCTCCCTCTGTAAGGACTGTGTAAGACCTTGGTTCTGGAGAGCGGCCCACTACCGTAGCAGGCGTCTTCCGTTTCTTCTCATCATCCAGTTTAATTCTGACACTTTGGCCCGCTTTCAGTTCCTGTAAAGGCCTGACAGAATGTCTCCTGTCGTAGAAGAAACGATAACCCTTTTTGGCTTCTTCATCCCTCCTAAGGACTTTGTCCCGAGGAACAGGGCCAGGCGGCTTGAAGACACCCACTGAGGGTAAAGTGGTGCGAATCTGGCGTCCTAGCATCAGCTGTGCCGGGCTAAACCCGGTGGCTTGAATGGGCATTGCCCTGTATGACAAGAGGGCTAGGTACGGCTCAGATTGCTTTAGAATGAATTTTGTAGTTTGAACTGCCCTTTCAGCCATTCCGTTGGCCTGCGGATAATGTGGACTTGACGTGGAATGTACAAAATCATATTCCCTGCTGAAAGCACTGAACTCTGTAGAAGCGAACTGCATACCATTATCACTCACCAGCTCCATTGGAATGCCCCAGCGGGCGAACAAGCTCTTCAGGTGAATGATAACGGCCTGACTTGTGATATCATTCAGGGGTGCAATTTCCAAATACCTGGAATAGTAGTCGATCACAACAAGAAACTTTTTCCCGTGCAGTTCACACAAATCAGCAGCTATTTTCTGCCACGGCCCCGCAGGCAGCGGAGTAGACATTAAGGGCTCCCTTCTCTGAGTAGGCCGGCGTTCCCGGCAAAAGGCACATTTAGACACGTGATTTGCAATGTCGGAGCTGATCCCAGGCCACCACACAGCCGTAGCTGCCCTTTCTCTGCATTTTGTAATGCCTAAGTGGCCATCGTGAATCCTGTTTAACATCTCCTTCCTCATGCTCACAGGAATTAAAATGCGGTCTTGGAACAGCACCAACCCCTCCAGCTCCGTGAGCTGCGACCTCTCTGGCTGGTAAGCATTTAAAGACATCCAGGCTGCCCGGCTCTCGGGCCAGCCTTCTTTTATGTACCTTATAACTTCTTGCAGATCTGTGTCCAAATATGTCTCTTTCTTTATCTCTTCCAGTTTCCTTGAAGAAATGGACTTAGAGGCCAGAACTGAATCTACATACACTTTCACATCCGATTCTGTGGAGGATTCTTCAGCAGCAGCCAGCGGGAGACTGGATAGTGTATCTGCCACAACCAGTTGTTTCCCCGGCACATGCACTGCCTGAACATTGAACCTGAGCAGTCTCATTAAAAGTCTCTGGCATCTCAAGGGTGTTTTGTCAATATCATAAGAATTGATTAGAGGGACTAGCGGTTTGTGGTCAGTTTCCAGACTAAATTTCTCCAAACCCACTAGATAACGCTGAAAGCGCTCACAGGCCCAAACTGCAGCCAGGCACTCTTTCTCAATTTGAGCATATTTTGACTCCGCAGCCATCAGTGTGCGGGAACAGTAGGCGATGGGCTGTAGTTTGTTGTCATTCAGCTGCAGGAGTGCAGCCCCCAACCCATAACTGCTTGCATCAGCACTAACCACAGTCTTTTTTGAAGGGTCGTAGAACCCCAGCACTGGGGCAGACCCCAGCAGGGACTTGGCATGCTGAAAAGCATTTTCTTGTGAAGGTCCCCAGACCCAGGCAACGTCTTTCTTAAGCAACTCTGTGACAGGGTGTAAAACTGTTGATAAATCTGGAAGAAACTTGCCCACGTAGTTTACAAGGCCCAATATCTGTCTCAGCTCATGTACATCTGAAGGGCTTTTCATCTGTTCAATAGCACGAATTTTCTCGGGGTCTGGCTTGATGCCATCCCCAAAGTAGCATAATTCAGTTTTCCTAAAATGACATTTTTCTTTAGTCAGCTTCAGCCCTGACTCTTTGATAGCCTGTAGCACACAACTTAAACGCTGATCATGCTCCTCCACTGTAGACCCATACACTAGAATGTCGTCCATGACGACCGCTGTGCCCACGTGGTCACTCAGGAGAGAACTCATTTCCCTTTGAAAGATTTCAGGAGCGGAGGATATCCCAAAGGGGAGTCTGCAGAAGCAAAACCGACCTACCGGTGTGATAAAGGTAGTCAGTTTGCGGCACTTTGGATCCAGGGGGATCTGCCAAAAGCCGCTAGAAGCGTCTAATGTGGAAAAGAACTTCGCCCCAGCCAACTTTGGAGCTATATCTTCTAATGTCGGCAGCACAAATCTCTCTCTCTTCACTGCTTCATTCAACCTTTTCAGGTCCACACAGATGCGCACCTTTCCGTTTTTCTTTGCAACTGGAACAATGGGGGCACACCAATCAGTCGCTTCAACAACCTCTTCAATAACCCCCATAGACTTCATGCGCATAAGCTCTTTCTCCACTTGAGGCATGAGCGGGAACGGGATTCTACGAGGGGTAGAAATACTGTATGGGACTGCGTCACTTTTAAGTGCTATACGGACAGGTTTGCAGTTCAGTAGGCCCAACTCGCCAAACATATCTTCAGAGATCTCATTCACTCTGGCCACGAGGCCCAAGTCACAGGCTGCTTTTCTGCTCAATAAACTGTTAACACACTGACCTCGGATCACATGCACCCACATGGTAAACTTCCTTTGCTTGTACTCACAGCTGGCAAGAAATTTCCCCACACAATCAATGCGGCCACCAGGACTATGGACATTTGTAGTAACCTTCGCCAGCTGGGGCTGTCGAGGCAGTTTCATAAATTCAGAAAAAGACATTACAGTGATATCTGCTCCTGTGTCAATCTTAAAATCAACTTTGGCTCCCATTACAGTAAAAGTAACTTTCCAATCTTCCTCTGAGCTTGTCCTTTCCACCACAGACCTCACAAAAGACACTTCCTGACCCTCCTGGTCACTGTCCACCTGCATCTCCTTAATGTATTCAGTTTTACACACCACTTCAAAATGGCCTATTCTGTTACATTTTCTGCATCTTTTATCTCTGGCCGGGCATATAGTACTCTGATCATGAGCCCGGTAGCACCGTGTGCATCGGCCATGTTGCACCCATCCACTTCTAGGCCTTTCCAGTACTTTAGATCTACCGCTCACACTGTGCCTTTCACTAGTAGTTTTCCTAGACTGTTGCACTTCATCCACAATACTCTCAGACCTCAGATCAGCACTTTGCTTTTTCACCAGTTCACTCTGGCGGGCCATCCTAATAGCCCCTTCTAACGTTAAATCAGGCACTAACTGCAGCTTCAGGGAGACTTCAGCATCTGCAATTCCAATAACTATTCTGTCTCTGATTTGCTCTTCTTTAGCAACACCAAACTCACAGAATTCAGCTAATTCATACAGGCTGCCCACAAATGACTCCACAGATTCTCCCACACGCTGATTACGTTTGTGAAAACAAGCTCTCTCATGAATCACATTTCTTTTGGGCACAAAGTGGGCACTGAGTTTATCCATAACTATATCAAAGTTAACTTCTTCCCCTTCTTGGAAAGTAAAAGCATTGAACACTGGCTCCACATCTTTCCCCATAGAGTATAAAAGAGAATTAACTTGTACTTCACCACTCTCCTTGTTCAGTTTGGATGCAATCCTGAAGCGCTGAAACCGCTGATGCCATGTGGGCCAAGCTGCAAGCTGAGAAAAGTCAAAAGGCTCAGGTGGGGTAAACTTTGACATTGCAATCGATCAGGAACAGAAGCGCAGTCCAGAACTTCTGACACCATGTCATGAGATGCAGGACATATGCAGGACACAGCAATGATGGTACAACTCTATTTTATTACAGAGCATAGCAATACACATCCAGACAGGTTGATTGTATTAAACTGACTGCGACACAGACACCGGACCTAAGCCCCGCCCACATACTAGTTACATCACATCCTGCTCTCATCACACTAAATACCTGAAGAAAAGGTTTATCTTTTTTTTAAATATTTATTTATTTTCCAATTCAGAATTACAGCTTCGATCAAAACCATAAAAACACCATTTAAACAATAATATTTATGAAAACAAGCATTCTAACATAACAATTAATGAAGCGACAATAAAAATAACACATTTTTTCCTGTAACTGAATTGGGGTTTTCCATTTTTTAATAATCTAACCCTATATGGCCCCCGGCCATAAACCACAGAGACAGAGAAAAAAAAATAAAATAAAAAAAAAAAAAAAAAAAAAAAAAATTAAAGAAAAATTAATAAAGTTTCCTCCCCCCCCCCCCCATTCACATCCCACTCCAGATCACCACATACCAAGCTCAATTAATTCTGTGTTTCTAAAAGGTTATATCATATACTCAATTTCACTATGTGTGAGATCCTTGATAAAAGGAGACCATTTTGTAAGAAGTCTCCTAACTTCTTGTTCATTATCTTGGTTGGTATAAATTTGTTCAAGGATATACTGTTTCTTTAAATAATTCTTAATTTCAGTTATGCTAGGAGTAGATTTCATTTTCCACTTCCTGAAAATAAGATACCTAGCGGCTAATATAGTCAGGTTAATAATTTTTTTGTTGTTACCTAAGTTTTCCCCAGGGTGAAGAAAGAGAAAAACTACATTTTTGAGTGAAAAAGTCACCCTAAGGGGATCTATTATTTTATTTAGCCAGTATTGGAGTTTCAACCAGAAGTTCTTGATCTTTGGACAAGCCCATAACATATGCTGAAGATCTGCTGCCGGTAAGGAGCATCTAGGACAAGTGACAAAATTACAATTCCTATATTTGGATCCCTTTTCTGGGGTAAAATAAGACATGTATAATAGTTTAAGATGAGATTCCCTCCAAGAAGAGGAGAGAGTTACGCGAGCAGTCTCTTGAATAGATAAATAAGAAATTTGGGAGTCTAAAGTTTGGTTAAGCAATAAAGCCCACTTACTATGATTTTTTTCCAAATTATTTGAACCCTTTACTGATACCATAATTGAGTATCCTGGGGTGATTGATAGGTTTCCAATTTTAGCAATAGTAAGCCAATCACCAACCTGCTTCAAGGACCAATCCCAATCATGATCCTGCGTGAGTTTGAGAGCATAATGTCTTGCCTGTAGATAGGCAAAAAAATTCTTGTGAGGTAGTTTAAATTCTGATCTAAGTGAATCAAATGATTTAACACACCGTCTTCCAAGATCTAGGATCTGGTGTATTCTAGTAAGACCTAATGCTTCCCATTCCAGATAAACTTTTGTTTGAAGTCCTGCTTGGAATTGAGGGTTTCCCAAAAGTGGAATAAACCTAGAGACATGATGGTTTGCCCCTAATAATTTACAGATTTTCTTCCAGGCAAGAATTGGATTATATATCGATTTTAATTTCTTTACTTCAGGTGGGATCTCATTGGTATTACAATGTATGAGTGCCAATGGATTTAAAGGATACATTATATTTTTCTCCAAATCATTGTCTGTTACATAATTTTGCGAAAATATCCAGTCAATAACTGTTCTTGTCAAAAAGGCTTGATTATAAGCCCCTATATCTGGCAAGGCAAGACCAGCGTATTTCAAAGGGAGGCATAATTTAGATAAGGAAATTCTGGGTTTTCTACTCTGCCAAATAAATAGTCTTAAGATAGAATTCAAGTGGTCAATGTCTTTTTTCTTAAGAAAGATAGGAATATTCTGTAGAATATACAAGAGTTTGGGCAAGATCATCATTTTATAGGCTGCTATTCGTCCAGATAGAGAGAGAGGGAGGTTTTGCCAATTCTTGAGTGTGTCCTTAATTCTATTTAATACAGGGGTAATGTTAAAGGTGTACCAGGTGTCCGGAGTGGACGAGATATTAATGCCCAGATAACGGAAAGAGGTGTGAGCTACAGAAAACGGTATATTTGCCAGAGAGTCTACTGCACGAGAAATCCAGAATAATTCAGATTTTGTATTATTCACTTTGTAGCCTGAAAAAGATCCAAACTGTTGTATTATAGTTAAAAGCTTAGGAATATTTATTTTCGTATTAGTCATGTAGATAAGGACATCGTCCGCATATAAGGCAATCTTTAACTCCTTCTTGCCTATCTTTATACCATCAAGTTGCTGTCTTATTAGAATGGCCAGTGGTTCAATAGATATGTCAAACAAGAGTGGGGAGAGAGGACACCCCTGCCTGGTACCTCGCTGTAATTTTATATCTTGAGATAAATAACCATTCACAAGCAGCCTTGTGGAAGCATTTTGGTAGAGATTAGCTATGAACCTGGTAAACTTTCCCTTTATACCAAACTTATCTAAAGTATACAAAAGATGGTCAAACTGTATTGAATCAAAAGCTTTTTCTGCATCAATAGTTACGACTGCTCTATCAGGGGTGCCCCCTCCCTCCAGCAGTTCCTGAGTCTTAAGTGACTCAAAGTAATCAATGACAAGAAAGAGTTCACGTATTTTGGAAGCTGAGTTCCTGTTCTTTATGAAACCTACTTGATCAGTATGAATAATGGAAGGCAAGATATTTTGTAACCTGTATGCTAAAATGGATGTTAAAATTTTATAGTCTGTGTTGAGTAGTGCAATTGGCCTATAAGATTCTTTTTTTGTTGGGTCCTTACCAGATTTTAATATTAAAGAAGTATGAGATGCGGAGAAGTTAACAGTTGGCTCTCTTCCCTCTATATAGATATCATTAAATAGAGAAGTTAGATATGGTATAATAGAAGAATGTAATATTTGGTAAAATTCATTGGGTAACGCATCTGGACCCGGTGCTTTATTGTGTGAGAGATTTTGAATTGCTTTATTCACTTCTATCTCGGTTATAGGGGCATATAAGGTTTGTAGAGTCTCTGGGTCTAAAGAGGGGGGAGAGATTTTACTCCAGAATTCCTCACGTTTTAATAGATCCGATCTTTGTGATGAATAAAGACCTGTATAATAATCATGAAAAACTTGTAAGAGTTCTTCCGAGGTTTTGAAAATCTGACCTTCTGTATTTAATTCTATCAATTGGGAACCTTTCTCAGTTTTTACAAGATTTGCTAGTAGTTTTCCTGTCTTGTTACCATACCAATAGAGTTTAGATTGAAGCCTAGTATCTTTTTGAGTTGTTTTATAAAGTAAAAAAGAGTCTCTATTTTGAAGAGTTAAAATATATTTGGCCCAACTTCGCGAAGAATTTTCAAGCAAATGCAAATTATAGGCATTTGAGACAGCTCGCACTAACTCCCCCTCTCTTTGCTTAATTTTTTTAGACCTTTTCACGCTATAGGCCAATATTTCTCCCCTCAAAACTGCCTTAGCTGTTTCCCAAAATAACATCGGTTGAGAGACATATTCATGGTTAAAATGGGCATACTCTTTAAATTTGGTTTCCATCCAGTTTTTAAACTTAAGGTCTTTCACAAGAAAAGTAGGAAATATAAATCGCCTAGAACCTTGTGCCAAGTTATTGGCACAAAAGTCTAGGCAAATAGGGGCATGATCAGATATAAAAATAGGTAATATCTGAGCCTGAACTTGTGTTTTACATAATCTAGCATCTAGTAAAAATAAGTCTATCCTTGAAAGCGATTTATGCGCTTTTGAGAGGCAAGTATAATTACGAGAGTCAGGATTTTGCATCCTCCACACATCTCTAACATTCAGATTAAAAAATATTCTAGAGAAGAGTTTGGACTCTAGTTTATCCCTTTTTGTCTTTTTTGGAACAGGGTCTTTTCTGAGCCTATCCAACGGATATTTGGGTGCCATATTAAAATCCCCTCCGATTATCAGATGACCTTCAACACATGTCATAAGCCTGGCTTGTAACTTGTCCCAGAACTCCAAGTCAAAGACATTTGGAGCATATAAATTGCAGAGTGTGTACAGTATGTTATACATTTTAATTTTAACAATTATAAACCTCCCTTCAGTGTCGGGATCTACCTGAATTATCTCATAGTTAACATTTTTACCTATTAAAATGGCTACTCCCCCCTTTCTGTTAACACCTGTGGAGAAGAAAACTTCTCCTACCCAGGAAGACTTGAGTTTGAGAATCTCTTCAGATTTTAAATGTGTTTCTTGCAAAAATGCAAGAGAAGTATTAATTTTCTTTAAGTATGATAATATTGTTTTCCTTTTGATAGGAGATGTTAGGCCTCCAATATTCCATGAGGTGAGTTTAAGTTTCCCAGACATAACTACTCTCTATATGAGAAGTTAAGGGTGTGGTAGGAGGGAGAGGAGAGGAAGAGAGAAAAAAAAAAAAAAGAAAGAAAAAAGGAGAAAAAAACAGTAATTCAGAGAACCCATACCATCTGGGCTCTCTGATACCCTATGTAGCCAGGACTTTGTCCTTAATTTGATTATAAGAACCATTGTTCAGTCATATTCCTAATATTTACTGTAGAGTACCCTACTCTGGGGGAAACTTCTTGGCGAAAAACCTTCCCGCCTCTACAGCTGAGTCAAATAGATATGTCTGGTTGTCAAGGTGTATTTTGAGTCTAGCGGGGTGTATGATAGTAGCTCGTGTTCCTTTTTGGATGAACTTTGTGCAAATTGGGGATATTTCTCTTTGTGACTGTTTCTAGAGAGTAATCCTGGAACAGGAGAATTTTATTCTCCCCTAGGAAGATAGGTTGATGCTTATGGAAAGATTGGATAAATGTAACTTTGTCCTGATAATTAAAAAATTTGACAATGATTGGTCTAGGTTTTATATTTATTTTATTAGGGGAGATGGTACCTACTCTGTGAGCTCTTTCTATGAAGGTTTTGGGAAATACCTCAGAAATCTCTAAAAGCTGGGGAATTGTGAATGTAAGTAATTTGAATAAATCCTCGTACTGTTTGTCCTCAGGGACCCCAATTATTCTTAAATTATTTCTGCGTGTACGGTTCTCAAGATCTTCAATTTTGTTCTGGAGTTTAGATATAATATTAAAGGAGGCTTCAGCCCTAGTGTTATTTTCAATCATAGTATCCTCCAAATCGGATATCCTTTGCTCTGCTTCTGTAAGTCTGCCAGCAAATTGTTTAACTTCTAGTGCTAATTGCGCAATGTCTACTTTAATCTCATTTTTCAGAATTTCAAATTTAGGCGTAAGGGCTTCAGATATTTTAGAAACTAATGATTGGATATCCATAGATTCTGTTGATATTTGAGTGCTAGTGATGGGTGACTGTGTCTCACCGGAAGGATCAAGAATACTTTTATTTCGCCTATCTCTCTGTCTAGCCGCCATAGGGAGGGGTGGTGTCTTAGAGTGGGGGTGTAAAAATTTATCCATATAGTTAAGAACCATATGGGTTGTGATGAGTGATGAGTGACTTAATACAGTGAAGAGAAAAAAAAAAAAAAAAGGGGGGGGTGAGAAAGTGATATAGGTGAGTGCTCCTTAATGAAGAACCCTTGGGGAATGGGGGTGAGGGTGACGTATAAAGTTGAGTGAATTAATCGTGAGTGAACTTAAGTCAATAGTGATAATGTGTTATTAAGGGGGTAGGCAGAGAGAGAGAAGAACGACAATAAAAAACTGTTGTACAAGTAAGGGAAGTCAAAACCAGCACTCTTTTAAAGGTTGAGTATTTTTAAATATTTAGAAAAAAAGATTGAGAGTAAACACGAGTTAGAGCTTCACAAAGGAGGTCACTACACCCTCTCTTATGAGACAAACGTTTGTTAAAAGTTTTCAATATTGATTAAATATCCTGCCAAAGCCCTGTTGTGGTATTCAGTTATTAACAATGTTTAGCCCATATGGGGCTATTTTTTTGGCTCACTTGAATAAATTTAACATAGGAATACTCCACATTAATCAACTCAGTATTATCAGGTTTTCTAGCAACCAGTCTAGTAACTGTTACCAAGTGTTTAGTTATATGTTTCTATAAAGGAGATATAGGCTGTTTATTTAAACCACTAAACAATAGTTGTTTATATCTATTTATATTTAAAATCCTGTTGGCTTAGATTTATGTGGAATATGTTAAGGATAAAAAAAAAAAAAAAAAATATAGAAAAAAAAAAATGGCTAGTTGCCAGTGGTAAAGAGACACACTATTTCTTAATTCCTAACAGAGTTTAGATCTACTTTATAAGATATAATGTCTAGGGTCAGCTCTAGATTTAACAGTGGGGATCTCTGATACCTATATGTGAATTTAAAAAGGAAAATATCAAATATATGAAATAGTACAAGAATCACTAAAATTATCCAGTGAAGAGAGCGAGATCCTCAGTTCTTAGTCAATTATTTTCTTAAGAGCTATATATAAATTTTTTCAATCTAAGCAATACTGTGTCAGAATAACAACCATGTATCCATTTATCAGAACAATCGGAAAGACATGAAAATCTGAGTTTTTGTTCCCTATATTTGAACACAGATACCAATACCTAGCATGTCCAGTATAGATACAATTATATCAGGTAATTAATGTTTAAGGGTTCACACAGTAGGAGAATATTTTTCAGATTTAATTTCTTTTTCTCTCCTCTCTCCTCCCTTCGTCTTGCTTTTATACCCAATACCTTCTTGCAATCCGTTTCTAAATTTATGAAGCTTTGTGTGAGAACAGCAAGGTTTGAGGATCCAGATGATAAAGTCTGCAAAATAAGATATTTTCTTTTCTTTCCTTTTCCCTTCCCTTTCTCCCTCTTTTGGTAAGGAGGACAGTGAAAAGTAAATTATGGCGGACAGTTAGATTGTTATGCAATAGTGGTTATTTTAACTAAACGTTCACTTGAAGGGAGACAGCAAAAAAATGGAGAAAAAAAACCCAAACAAGGCTCTGACGTGTGTCTGAAAGTTTAAGGTGTACTTTACCCACTTCTGGAAGGACTTGCTTATGGGAGCAAGCCCCCCCTCACGCAGCACCGGTGGGAGGGGGAGCGTATACCAAGCAAGCAGATTGTCTCGAGCTATTTCGCCCAGCGGAGCAGACCCAGCGGGGGCTGGGACAAGGAAAACCGCAATCCTTGTCAGGGAGGGCAGCACAGCAGGCAGGAACGGTCCAAGCCCCTCGCGCAGCACCGGTGGGAGGGGAACGTCCGGACCAGTAAAGAGCTGCGCTCTCAAGGCTATTGCAGCTGCTCCTCCTCGGCGTCCAGAAGCTGCAATTCCCTGGGCATCTGTAAAGCTGGAGACGATCCAGTCGGCCGGCGGCCCCCACCTCAAGGCCAGGCAGCAGAACCCGGACCGGGCAGTAAGTTGAGCCGCACTCCACCGGAGGGAAAGCTGACAGGCTATCTCCCCCTTCTCCCAAGCGGCAAGAGCCACACAACGTCCAAGGCAGGTAAACTTTCTTCACGGTACACCCTTGTGAAAGGGGTATATAAGATGTTATACTTGGTGCTAGGGTAGTATGCACACAACGGCAGAGAATCTGTTCCTCCTTCTCTTGCGGATAGGTTTTTAGGCAGAGTAGGTGTTTTTCTTTTTCTTTTATATAAATGACTGTAGGTTTAATTGAGTCCTGGCTAATGCCAATGTGGTTGCTGCTACGTGCGGTTTAGTGCATTAGAGTGGCACTAATGTGAGTTCCAGTAGCGGTGTATCTCAGCTTTGCAAGCCGCCCATGGTCAGAGGGCTGAGGCGCAGTATTCCCGCCAGCAAACTTGCAGAGAGGTAAATCAGAGCAGGTGTCTCACCTGACCTTGCACCTGTGCTCCTCCTCCGGAACTCCTCCAGAAAAGGTTTATCTTTAATGTTTTTAAACACAATATTTTTTTCTAGCACACTAAACATGCAATATACATATTAAATTTAACACACGTCGGGATAGTGCGACTTTAGAGCTCTGGTTAACTGTTATGCTCGACTAGAAAATTGTACAAAACACATCAAAAACACATTTGAAAGTACAGTTACACTCATAATAACACTGTCTAATAAAAATTACATAAACATGTTGAAATATGTATATGTATGTATGTATGTGTGTGTGTGTATATATATATATATATATATATATATATATATATATCAAAAGGGAAATGGCTGGGGATCAGGATCTGGTGTGTATCCTCAGAAGTCCACAACACTTAAGCCAGCACCAAGAGATTTGAATTATCACCTTTAGTGTATCAAACCATAATGTTTTGGCCTCACATGGAGGCCTTGGTCACATGTAAAAAACACACATCACAGGCATCACATCACATGCCTGTGATGTCACTGTGTATTTTTTACATGTGACCAAGGCCTCCATGTATATATATATTATTTATGGGTAAAGTCAGATATTGGGTAATCCTAGGATTACCCATGTAAAACGAACATTACCAAGCGGCTGTGGGTAAAGCCCAATGTATGATCATAAATCCCCTCAGAGCGCAGAGTCACCACATCAAACATATATAGGATGCATGAGGAAAGTTAGTGGCGTAGCCAGCTACAAAGATGTGCATATCAGCACTCATCACCATCATAACCACTGTATAAGTAGGTCAGGTTGTTTCTAATAGCAAAACAAAATTATTAGATTGGACAAAAATAGATCCCTTTAGTGTGGAAGTATGTTATAATACAAACACAACTTTATTATTTATTGTTAAAATGGGAAAAATACAAATAAAAACAGTGTGAGAACAAAATGATTAGCAAAATCGCTGTAGTGCTGTACTGTGTATAGGTTGAGATAGGCAAGGTATTGGTGTCCGCTTATAAATATATAATAATCGTGAATAGATGGCTAATGTGCATATAAAAGGGTATTAACCTGATATTGCTAACAGGGATGGGTTAAGTTGTTAGATTAACATTTCTGGGGCATTCCATAAAGAAAAGAGATCCTCTCACAAATTAAACAATACTAACCGATAAAAGGTAGCATTAGGTGGCATCTGCAACATTTGGAAACATAATAGCTACTATTTAGCATTGTTTATCCAGTTGTTGATACTATTATACTGCTACTTTAACAACTCTATGGTTGAATATAGAGCCAGATAATTAGTTATCCCTACCTCATAGGAGTTGAGGTGGAAAAAAATGTGTGTCCATTTGGCATTGTTTTCTATGACACATTCAATTTACCTAACATACTACACCAGAGAGGACTTATTTGCTGTGTGCCCTTATGGAGTTTGTTCCTCAGATAACCTCCCTCAGAGGTTATCTGAGGAACAAACTCCATGGTTGTATACAACCTGATGCGCACATCATACAGAACGATCCTGTGAGTAATACCCAGGGAAGGGAGTTTTGATAATTGATAACTACCGAACAGATTACACTTAGAGCGTGCTGCGCTTCTCTTTCTTCATATTTTTCAGCATTTTTTTTTGTAAACGAGTCTTTGATGGGACTATGCTGAGAAGCTGCAACATAAGACACGCTGAATATACATTACACCTTTGATTAAAGGGACATTTTTCTGAACATTCATGAATATTTATAAACTGCTAAGTTGAGAAGCAGTGTGTGGAAAATAGTATTGTTTAATGTATTTGTTACTATAATTTGTTGGTTCTTAATTTGTAGTTTTTATTGGGTGGTAGCACATTATTTGCTTTCTATTTTATATATACAGGGAGTGCAGAATTATTAGGCAAATTAGTATTTTGACCACATCATCCTCTTTATGCATGTTGTCTTACTCCAAGCTGTATAGGCTCGAAAGCCTACTACCAATTAAGCATATTAGGTGATGTGCATCTCTGTAATGAGAAGGGGTGTGGTCTAATGACATCAACACCCTATATCAGGTGTGCATAATTATTAGGCAACTTCCTTTCCTTTGGAAAAATGGGTCAAAAGAAGGACTTGACAGGCTCAGAAAAGTCAAAAATAGTGAGATATCTTGCAGAGGGATGCAGCACTCTTAAAATTGCAAAGCTTCTGAAGCGTGATCATCGAACAATCAAGCGTTTCATTCAAAATAGTTAACAGGGTCACAAGAAGCGCGTGGAAAAACCAAGGCGCAAAATAACTGCCCATGAACTGAGAAGTCAAGCGTGCAGCTGCCAAGATGCCACTTGCCACCAGTTTGGCCATATTTCAGAGCTGCAACATCACTGGAGTGCCCAAAAGCACAAGGTGTGCAATACTCAGAGACATGGCCAAGGTAAGAAAGGCTGAAAGACGACCACCACTGAACAAGACACACAAGCTGAAACGTCAAGACTGGGCCAAGAAATATCTCAAGACTGATTTTTCTAAGGTTTTATGGATTGATGAAATGAGAGTGAGTCTTGATGGGCCAGATGGATGGGCCCGTGGCTGGATTGGTAAAGGGCAGAGAGCTCCAGTCTGACTCAGACGCCAGCAAGGTGGAGGTGGAGTACTGGTTTGGGCTGGTATCATCAAAGATGAGCTTGTGGGGCCATTTCGGGTTGAGGATGGAGTCAAGCTCAACTCCCAGTCCTACTGCCAGTTTCTGGAAGACACCTTCTTCAAGCAGTGGTACAGGAAGAAGTCTGCATCCTTCAAGAAAAACATGATTTTCATGCAGCACAATGCTCCATCACACGCGTCCAAGTACTCCACAGCGTGGCTGGCAAGAAAGGGTATAAAAGAAGAAAATCTAATGACATGGCCTCCTTGTTCACCTGATCTGAAGCCCATTGAGAACCTGTGGTCCATCATCAAATGTGATATTTACAAGGAGGGAAAACAGTACACCTCTTTGAACAGTGTCTGGGAGGCTGTGGTTGCTGCTGCATGCAATTTTGATGGTGAACAGATCAAAACACTGACAGAATCCATGGATGGCAGGCTTTTGAGTGTTCTTGCAAAGAAAGGTGGCTATATTGGTCACTGATTTGTTTTTGTTTTGTTTTTGTCAGAAATGTATATTTGTGAATGTTGAGATGTTATATTGGTTTCACTGGTAAAAATAAATAATTGAAATGGGTATATATTTGTTTTTTGTTAAGTTGCCTAATAATTATGCACAGTAATAGTCACCTGCACACACAGATATCCCCCTAAAATAGCTAAAACTAAAAACAAACTAAAAACTACTTCCAAAAATATTCAGCTTTGATATTAATGAGTTTTTTTGGGTTCATTGAGAACATGGTTGTTGTTCAATAATAAAATTAATCCTCAAAAATACAACTTGCCTAATAATTCTGCACTCCCTATATGTATATATATATATAATATATATATAATATAGAGCTGCATTTTTTTCTGTGATATATATATATATATATATATATATACATATTGTCACAAATACCTCATGATTTAGCTGCCAAGGGGTTAAGTCTCTTTAGTTTGTGAGCTAAAAGCAGATGTGCTGTGTTAGGTAAGCATATGATTTTCATTTGATGTACCAGAACACCTAATAAATAGTTTCTAAGTCCCACTTGACTAAATGTTTTCATATAGGCATTGGTGCATTCAGCCATTAAAAGTGTCAGCTCTAGAGACACAGAGCAGTGCTTCTTCCAGAAACTAATAAGGTCAATAAAGGGATATGGGTACAATTAAAACATGCTATGACCTTATATGAAGGGAAAATATGGCAACCATGTCATATTTGTGTCAGGGTGCCAGGAATCAGACTGAGACGAGAAGTGCAAAAATAATCACACCTTTATTAATAGCAAAAAATAATAAAAAGTCCACAAGTCAAATAACAAGCCAGGAGTCAAAACCAGAGCTGGTAGTCGGACGAGCGGAGTCAGGAGCCAAAGCGAATAGTCAGACGAGCCGGAATCAGGAACAAGGAAAACAGTAGAGTCAGGAACAAGCCAGGGATCAGGAACCAGGAAGGACGTCAGGCAGCCAGGTAATACACAGGAACTCTCACAAACAGGTCTGAGACAATGCAAAGGCAAATCATACTGAAAAGAGGCCCTTTAAATAATAAGTGATGACATCACAATTCTGAGACTGCATCCTGTCTCACATGGTTGATGCACACCAGTCTGGCCATAAAAGGAAGTGCAGGAAATGAGCAGCATCCCCCACAATGCACCAAGTCAGGAAGAGAGGTGAGTAAAATGACTGCCAGCAGCACATGGCAAACACAACAGGGAAAAAACCCTGACAATTTGGTATCAAACTGATTCTCACAATGTAAATAAGAGATTGCTTTTCTGTCTATATGAAAATGGATGTATCCCCCGCAGGAGGACAAAAGGCTTATTGGGAAACAGGCATGGAAGGCACGGAGGAGGGCGGGAGCATGAACATCAGAGGAGGGAACCCAAGAACGCTCCTCCGGACCATAGCCCCTCCAGTGGACCAAATACTGTACACGGCCCCTGGACATACGAGAGTCAATAATGCTGCTGACCTCATACTCCTCATGGTTGTCAACAAAGATAGGACAGGGACGAGGCAACACAGTGGTAAACCGATTACAAACCAATGGTTTCAAGAGGGAGACATGAAAAACATTGGAGATGCGCATAGCAGGAGGAAGGTCAAGAGCGTAGGCCACAGGATTAACCCGTCGGAGAATTCGAAAAGGACCAACATATCGGGGAGCCAATTTATTGGAAGGCACACGAAGGTTCAAGTTGCAGGAGGACAGCCAAACTCTCTCACCAACCTGGTAGGAAGGTGCGGGCAGACGCCTACGATCAGCCTGGAACTTTTGGCGCTGCATAGAACGATGAAGGCAATCCTCAATCTGCACCCACGTGGAACGGAGTTGCCGGAGATGCTCCTCTAAAGCCGAAATACCCTGAGAAATGAATGAATCGGGCAACAAGGATGGTTGAAAACCATAATTCGCCATGAACATGGATAACTTTGGAGGAATCATTAATAGCACTATTACGAGCAAACTCTTCCCAAGGTAACAGTTCAGTTCAGACCAATTATTGTGGTGATCTGAGACATAGCAACGGAGGAACTGTTCCAAAGCTTGATTAGACCGTTCTGCAGCCCCATTGGATTGAGGGTGATATGCCGAGGAGAAGGAAAGCTGGATCTCCATTTGAGCACAAAAGGAACGCCAAAATCTGGAGACAAACTGGCTACTCTGGTCCAACACTATCTCCTTGGGTAACCCATGTAAACGGAAGACCTCCCGGGCAAAAATTGAAGCAAGCTCCTGAGCGGTAGGCAGCTTCATCAAGGGAATGCAATGTGACATTTTAGAAAAACGGTCAACCACCCTAAGGATAACAGTAGTGCCATTGGAAACAGGGAGCTCGACAATGAAGTCCATGGAAAGATGTGTCCAAGGACGCTCACCATTAGCAATAGGTTGAAGAAGACCCACAGGAAGATGTCGAGGAGTTTTATTCTGTGCACAAACTGAGCAGGAGGCAACATACGCAGCAACATCAGAACGAAGACCTGGCCACCAGAATTGTTGAGTGACAGACCAAATGATTTGGTTCTTGCCTGGGTGACCTGTGGCTTTAGGATAGTGATAAGTGTGCAAAAGTTTAGTTCGAAGAGTCTCAGGAACAAAACACTTACCACTAGGTTTCTCAGGAGGTGCATTGGTTTGTGCAGCCAGGATCTCCTCCCCCAAGGGAGAAGTCAAATTAGTACGTATGGTAGCCAAAATATGGTCAGGAGGTATAACAGGAGTAGGTACAGACTCCTCCTTGGACAGAGGCGAAAATTGTTGAAAGTGGGCATCAGCCCTTACATTCTTACTACCAGGCAGGTAGGAGACCACATAATTAAACCGAGAAAAAAATAGCGCCCATCTGGCTTGTTGGGGCGACAAACGTTTTGCTTCAGATAGATAAGTTAAATTCTTGTGGTCAGTAAGAATGAGCACTGGCACGCTAGTACCCTCGAGAAGATGCCTCCATTCCTTGAGTGCCAAAATTATGGCCAGTAATTCCCTGTCACCAATTTCATAATTGCACTTCGCTGGAGACAATTTCTTGGAGAAGAAACCACACGGATGCAAGGAACCCTCAGGCGTAGGATGTTGAGACAAGAGGGCACCTACTCCAGTCTCAGATGCATCGACCTCAAGAACGAAAGGCAGGACAGGATTAGGATGAGCCAGAACTGGAGCGGCAGCAAAGGCAGTCTTAAGACTATCAAAGGCCTTAATGGCAGTAGGTGACCAATGGAGTGGATCATTCTCTTTACAGGTCATGTCTGTGATAGGTTTGACCAAGGAAGAAAAGTTTTTAATAAACTTTCTATAGTAATTGGTGAACCCCAAAAAACGTTGCATAGACCGAAGACCAACGCAAAGGCAAAGCACACTGAACAGAGGCCCTTTAAATAATAAGTGATGACATCACAATTCTGAGACTGCATCCTGTCTCACATGGATGATGCACACCAGTCTGGCCATAAAAGGAAGTGCAGGAAATGAGCAGCATCCCCCACAATGCACCAAGTCAGGAAGAGAGGTGAGTAAAATGGCTGCCAGCAGCACATGGCAAACACAACAGGGAAAAAACCCTGACAATTTGGTATCAAACTGATTCTCACAATGTAAATAAGAGATTGCTTTTCTGTCTATATGAAAATGGATGTATCTAGCAGAAATTATAATGTGTTCTCTGATTTCAGGCAAAGACTTTATGGACTGTCGTAAAAGATAGGGGGCTTCCCAGCCCCTGCAAAGAGGGTTGGGCAAGCAACCTGATCTCCTGAAAATTGTATAAAGTTTTGTGTTTTAACATGTAAAATTGTCATTCTTACAAGGGAAGTTGTTACGAACGGAGTAAGGACCCATTGCTTCATGCCATCTCCCTGGCACAGATATTAGGACTAGTAAAGTATAAAACCTGCTATTTCTCCCTTTTATTTTAAAACAGTTTGCTTGTGTGTAATTTTACTTGTAACAACTTTCTATTAATAATGCATTGTGCATAATATTTTTGGCATTATAAATAATTCATTTATTAAGCTTTGACCTTTGTCTAATATTTTAACCACGTTACTAAAAGAGACTGATAGTATTAAGAGTGCTAGTATTAGTACTGTGATTTTATGTTATTTTTTGCTAAATTGTAATCTGGGGTTTCCTTAAGATTTCCCATATCATATAATCTTAAATGGTGGCAGCTAGTTATAGTTTTAATTTAGTGTGGGTGGTATTAAAGGGGAGTTTTGGGTATTTCTTTTACATCTAGTACAGACTAGAGAGTGTTGTTAACCCTTGCACCCACTGAACTAAGTCACAAGCTTGCCTGGTGTGGCTAGATTGTGACAAATTAGTGACAGTAGAAGGGGTCTGATAAACCTTTCTGTGCCAAACAAGTGACTGGCGCAGGGTTGGTTAACTCTGGTCATCATATATATATATATATATATATATATATATATACATATATCCTATTATATAAAAGGTCAAGTGTGTTTGTCCGAAGCTGTCATGCGCAGTAGAGACAGCACAAGGACAAACACACCTGGCCTTTGAGTTCTACCCCCTAGATGATCTGCGGCAGCAGTGGGCATGGCCAGACGTGAGCGGGGGCCATGGCCGAAATGAAGGGGGCATGGTCGTGCGTGAATGCCCGTGAAGAGGGCATGGCCATGTGTGAAGGGGGCGTGACCGGGCGCGGTCGCGAGATAGAGAGATAGAGAGGGGGAGAGATAGAGAGGAGGAGAGAGAGAGGAGGAGGGGAGAGGGGAGAGTGAGGAGAGGAGAGGGGGGGAGAGAGGAAAGGGGAGAGAGAGAGGGGGAGAATGAGAGAGGAGGGGAGAGAGAGAGGAGGGGAGAGAGAGAAGAGGGGGGAGAGAGAGAAGAGGGGGGAGAGAGAGAAGAGGGGGGAGAGAGAGAGGAGAGGGGCAGAAAGAGAGAGGAGGGGAGAGAGAGAGGAGGGGGAGAGAGAGAGAAGAGGGGGGAGAGAGAGAAGAGGGGGGGAGAGAGAAGAGGGGGGGAGAGAGAGAAGAGGGGGGAGAGAGAGAGGAGGGTGAGATGATAGATAGGAGGGTGAGGAGAGAGAGAGGAGGGGGGGAGAGAGAGAGGAGGGGGAGAGAGGAGGAGGGGGGGAGAGAGAGAGGAGGGGGGGAGAAAGAGAGGAGGGGGGAGAGAGAGAGAGGAGGGGGGGAGAGAGAGAGGAGGGGGGGGAGAGAGAGAGGAGGGGGGGGAGAGAGAGAGGAGGGGGGAGAGAGAGAGGATGGGGGAGAGAGAGAGGAGGGGGGAGAGAGAGGAGGGGGGATAGAGAGGGGGGGAGAGAGAGGAGGGGGGATAGAGAGGGGGGGAGAGAGAGGAGGAGGGGGGATAGAGAGGAGGGGGGAGAGAGAGGAGGGGGAGAGATAGAGGAGGGGGGAGTGAGAGAGGAGAGGAGGGGGAGAGAGAGAGGAGGGGGGGAGCGAGAGAGGAGGGGGAGAAAGAGAGGAGGGGGGAGAGAGAGAGGAGGGGGGGAGAGAGAGAGGAGGGGGGAGAGAGAGAGGAGGGGGGAGAGAGAGAGGAGGGGGGAGAGAGAGGAGGGGGGAGAGAGAGGAGGGGGGATAGAGAGGGGGGGGGGGAGAGGAGGAGGGGGGATAGAGAGGAGGGGGGAGAGATAGAGGAGGGGGGAGCGAGAGAGGAGAGGAGGGGGGAGCGAGAGAGGAGAGGAGGGGGAGAGAGAGAGGAGGGGGGAGCGAGAGAGGAGAGGGGGGCGAGAGAGGAGAGGGGGGGGAGAGAGAGAGGAGGGGGGGAGAGAGAGGAGGGGGGGAGAGAGAGAGAGGAGGGGGGAGAGATGGAGGGGGGGAGAGAGAGGAGGGGGGGGAGAGAGAGGAGGGGGGAGAGAGAGAGCTCAAAAGAGAGGGGGAGAGAGAGCGCAAAAGAGATGGGGGAGAGAGAGAGCTCAAAAGAGAGGGGGAGAGAGAGTGCAAGAGAGATGAGGGAGAGAGAGAGAGCAAAAGAGAGGGGGGAGAGAGCGCGAAGTGAGGGGGGAGAGAGCGCAAAAGAGAGGGGGTGAGAGAGAGCGCAAAAGAAAGGGGGTGAGAGAGAGCGCAAAAGAAAGGGGGAGAGAGAGCGCAAAAGAGTGGGGGAGAGAGAGCGTGCAAAAGAGAGGGGGGGGAGCAAAAAAGGGGGGAGAGAGAGTGCGTAAAAGAGAGGGGGAGAGAGAGCACGCAAAAGAGAGGGGGGAGAGAGCATGCAAAAGAGAGGGGGAAGAGAGAGTGAGCAAAATAGAGGGGGGGAGAGAGAGAGCAAAATAGAGGGGGGAGAGAGAGAGAGAGCAAATGAGAGGGGGGAGAGAGAGAGCAAAAGAAGGGGAGAGAGAGAGCAAAAGAGGGGGGGGGGAGAGCGCAAAAGAGAGGGGGGAGAGAGAGCGCAAAGAGAGGGGGAAGAGAGAGCGCAAAAGAGAGGGGGGAGAGAGAGCACAAAAGAGAGGGGGAGAAAGAGAGTGCAAAAGAGGGGGGAGAGAGGGGGGAGAGAGCCCAAAAGAATGGGGGAGAGAGAGAGCGCAAAAGAGAGGGGGAGAGAGAGAGCGCAAAAGAGAGGGGGGAGAGAGAGAGTGCAAAAGAGAGGGGGTGAGAGGGGGGGGAAAGAGCCCAAAAGAATGGGGGAGAGAGAGAGCGCAAAAGAGAGGGGGAGAGAGCGCAAAAGAGAGGGGGGAGAGAGCGCAAAAGAGAGAGGGGAGAAAGGGGAGAGAGAGAGCGCAAAAGAGGGGGAAGAGAGAGAGCAAAAGAGAGGGGGGAGAGAGCGCAAAAGAGATGGGGGAGAGAGAGAGCGCAAAAGAGATGGGGAGAGAGAGAGCACAAAAGAGAGGGGAGAAAGAGAGCACAAAAGAGAGGGGGAGAGAGAGAGCACAAAAGAGAGGGGGAGAGTGAGAGTGCAATAGAGAGGGGGAGAGAGAGAGAGTGCAAAAGAGAGGGGGAAGAGAGAGAGTGCAAAAGAGAGGGGGAGAGAGAGCTCATAAGAGAGGGGGGAGAGAGAGAGAGCTCAAAAGAAAGGGGGAGAGAGAGAGCAAAAGAAAGGGGGAGGGAGAGAACGCAAGGAGTGGAACCGCTGTACTGCAAAACATGGCCCGTGTGAACGGGCTTTAGGACTAGTATGTATATATAGAGACCAGACAGCGTACTCAAAATATAGAAGGAAGATACAATCTAAATTGGACTCCAATAAACCAAAGAAAACAAAAAGAACAAAGCGAGGAAAGAGAGGGGGACAACTGGCTAGACAGAGAAAACAAAAGAAAAAAATCCAAAACAAGATTCAATGCAGAGAATTAGTTAAGATTTTCAATCTTTCAAAATACCAATTCACTGAAACACAATTAAATGTGCTAAGAAAGGGTTTAAAGTTTGCGCCAGTAAAGATGCCAAATTCTTTCACTCTTTTTATCAATTTACACAAATTTATAAGAAAATTAACTCTGCAGAGACATTTTGAAAAAAGTAAAAAAGATAGTGCTATAATAACTCCAGATGACCCCTCTATTTTAACAGATAGGGATCTACAAGCACTGATTGTACTTGAAGAACTAGAAAATGAGTCCAATATCACAAATGAGGAACTTCATTCACAGAACGATGTACACACAAATTTAAAATTACCATCCACCTTCTTCCCAGTACAATCCAAAGGGAATTGTATTCCAACGTTCTATGACTTGGTTTCAAATGATTTAACGGATCTCTGTAATAATTACAAAATAAAAAAAGATAACCTAAGTAAGAAAGAAAAAAACATTCTTAATGAAATTAAAGACAATGATGACCTCATAATACGTGAGGCAGATAAGGGGGGAGGTTTAGTTCTACAAAACCGTTCAGATTATTTGAAAGAAGCCTTTAATCTTTTAGGAGACAAAAAGACATATCTAAAATTAAAAGGCGACCCAAGAAAAACTTTTTTAAGAGAATATACACACTTTTTGGATGATGCCAAATATAATGGGATATTAAATGATCAAGAATTCAAATATTTAAATAATCCTTATCCCAAAACGGCAACATTCTATCACCTCCCCAAGGTGCATAAAAGCAACACAAACCCCCCAGGAAGACCAATTGTCTCCGGTATAAATTCACTGACGGCAAGGTTATCTGAATATGTGGATTATTACATCAATCCACTAGTACCTCAACTTAAATCTCATCTAAAAGATACTATGGACACCATTAAAAAGATTGAACAAATAAAATGGAACTCCCAATATAGATGGGTCACTATGGATGTATCAGCATTGTATACAAACATACCCCACCAAAAAGGAATTGAGACACTCAGACATACATTAAGGGAGAAAACGAACTTCTCTAACAAACTACAAACATTTATTGTAAATAGCGCTAAATTTGTTTTGGAGAGAAATTATTTTGAATTTGAGGGTGAGCATTACCTCCAAATTAGTGGCACGGCAATGGGGACCATTATGGCCCCCAGCTATGCCAATCTCTATATGGGATACTGAGAGGATCAATTTATTCATAACAACAACCAATTCAAGGACAATATTGTGTGGTGGGGCAGATTCATTGACGACATTATACTCATATGGAATGGTAGTGAAGACTCCATTAAAGAATTTGTGAACTTTGCAAATTCAAACTCAATGAATCTGTCCTTCACACACAAAACAAATCCTTTGGAAATAGAATTTTTGGATCTCGTACTCTTCCATGAAGAGGACAAGATATTAACAAAGCTGTATAGGAAAGAAACCGACAGTAACGGTTATCTTCCAGCTGACAGCGGACATCATAGGTCTTGGGTTCGAAATATCCCTTTCGGGCAGTTTCAGAGATTGAGAAGAAACTGCTCGAAATTAGAAGACTATGATAAGGAATCCAATTTATTAAAACAACAATTTGCAAGTAAAAACTACAATACAAAGATTGTAGATACTGCATATATAAAGGCCAGAAATTTAAATAGAGAAGATCTTTTAGCAAAAAAACAGGAGGAAACAAGAGAGATTAGGAATACAGAAAAAACTAATAATATAAAAAGAAGAACAAGAGACCCAGGTTTTATCACCACATACAATGAGGCCGCCCCTGAAATCAAACAAATTTAAAAAAAATATTGTCCGGTCTTGAAACAGGACAAATTTCTAAAGAATAATCTAGGGGACTGCCCTACAGTAACTTTTAGAAAAAATAAATCTCTAAAAAACATACTGGCCCCCAGCAAACTAAAGGGAAAAAAACACCAAAAAACCTGGCTAGAAAGTAACAGTCAAGGATTCTATAAATGTAATCGCAAAAATTGCGAAGGTTGTGCACATGCGTATAGTGGGAACAAACCAACACATGTGGTTCAATCTAAATCCAACAACAAAAGCTGCAAAATAAACACCTTAACTAACTGTAAAAGTGAGTTTTGTGTTTATTTATTAGAATGCAGCTGTGGACTCCAGTATATCGGTAGGTCCAAAAGAGTCTTCAAAACGAGACTATTAGAGCATATTAAAAACATCGAAGCTGGCTTTATAGGACACAACCTTTCGGACCACTATAGAAAACATCAACAGAAAAGACCCAAAATGCTTAAAAGGAACAATCCTTGAACATATTCCACAAAACCAGAGTGGGGGAGATAGAGTTAGAACATTGAGACAAAGAGAAACCTACTGGATACATGCTTTTAACACCTTGCATCCAGGAGGGCTTAATAAAGATGTAGATATTGTAGCATTTTTATAACAACAATCCTTACAAAATATAGATGTTGTTGGTAAAAAATTCTTACAATCTCAATACAGGTCTATACATATATATAAATTCACCTATATAAAACTATAGCATTATTACTCTAAGAGAATATTTATATATGCTACTCATAGGCTACACCTTATGTGTAAAATAAAACAAACTAAATTATCTATAGAAACTACTTAGAGATTAATTTAATGAAATGTAGAATGACTATTCAAAATAGAAGAAAACATACTACACACAGGGCTTTTGTTGCTTATAAATAGTAGCAATACCTTTGATATGTTAATTAAACATATAACCATATTCTATCAAACTGAAAAAAAGACCAAAGAATACGAATTATCAAAATTCGGCCTAAATAGAAACATAGGCTGCTTCAAACACATTTTTTTGTCTTTCATTGACGCTTTGTCATTGATTCAATATTCGCTTAGCAATAAAAATAAAATAAAAAAGTTTATATAAAGGTAACTTATTAGATCCTATTCCTAAGAAGAAGTCTATACTCAAGGTTCACAATTTGTTAAACAAATCATTGTTACACTCAATCTCTCAAGTAAGTTCCCTTAAGAAGAATCCAATACTCCTTTAGTTGAATATGGTGAGGATTTTTTTGCATTATATACATCAAATTCCCACAAAAAGTAAACAATTATAGAGACATCTTTTATCTACATAGATGTTTACATTAATATCACGCTATGTGACAATTGTTTATTGAGAGTATTTTCAATATATTTTCAAACTATTTTTGCAAGAATTTATATACTGGTAAAATATGTGTCACATTTGAGTATAAAGCTCATAACCAGGATAAAAAAGTTTTTTTAGCAAGATATACATTACACCTTCTTAAACAGGCAGTATTGGAAGTAATCTGATTCACTTGTTGCATGATTTTTTCACATTGGAAAAAAACCCCGGATGAAAATAGGGGTGTAACAATATGGACCAATGAATGAGCAGCTGGTTCACACACCCACCCTCCCCGCCAAGCGGGAGTTTTAAAACGGCCGCACTCGACCAGATTCAACATTGCCTCTGAGGAAGAAGTTTTAAACTTTGAAACGCGTAAGGCTGAGTGTTGAATCTGGCTGCTCATTTTAAGTATCACCGATACAGTGGTTGTTTGGGATTCGGGTTAATCCGTATCCACCATAAGTTTTTAAATGCCCATACCTTTTTCTTCTATACATGACTGTTAGAAGATAATTTTATATATGTCACATACTATTTAAGTGGCAATTTTTATCACAGTGTGGGACAACGGTCCTTATATCTGAGACGCAATATTGATACCTCATATAAACTGAGGTCTTGTTTGTGAGTACCATTCTCTCGCTGTTCATAAATAAATACTTGTTACCTTTCAAAACAGTATTATGCTATGTGCCGTGTTTGTTTCTTTTATATAACACGTTGGAGTTACTAAATAAACAAAGAACCGTTATCGACACCAGCATTGGAGACCCTGGGGAGTGGAAAAAATCGAAAAGAGACTTTATATTTTAACTTCAACTGACAAGTCGAAAATCCATCGGGGACAGCGCACAGGATCAAAAGCTTGCTACCGGAGGAGCAGTGCAGGGGCCAATTACGTCCAAACGCCCGTTCCATACCTCATATGATTGAGGTCACCTAATGTGAGTAGCCTGTGAGTCCATTTGGGATTGCTGTCAATCAATTGTCTGCAATATTGAAAGCTCAATTTGAAGATAGAACACCCTTGCTCATTTAAGACTTTACTAACATATTTTGGAACGTTACATTCTATATATATTATTCATTGCAATATCGAAACAACAGCTGATAATCATACTTTCTTATTTATTATATGTAAACATTGTAGCAGCATGCTCTTTATAGGAATTATTACTTGATATTTTTATGCAAAAATCCTGTCACACTAGGTGTATAGAAATAGTACACTATAGACTGTGAGACTAGCGCTGTGCAGTGAACTCAACTCTGTTTTTCTTATATATATATATATATATATAATTATATACAGAAGATCAGCGCTCACCAACTCTCACAACCACTCTGTGCACGGCCAAATTGCATCCAAAAAAGTTCACCCTGAAGTAGGACAGGACCCGGTGTTGATCCGTAGTATCCCACACCAATAACAACCAGCACCAGTGATATGTTGAATCACTATATATATATATATATATATATATATATATATATATATATATATATATATATATATATATATATATATATATATATATATATAAAAATGCATTGGTTGGAGCCTTTTGCATTTAAGTAGCTGAAAACATGTAAAATCATATTTATGCAATTTTCATATTTAATAAAGTGTTATACTGTGTATTTACTGTAAATATTTCACATTTCAGTGTTCTTCACATACAGGAATATATTTCAAGTATTTTTAAATAGATATTCATATAAAAAATAATCTATATATAGGTATATAGGTATAGATACATATTTAAAAAAAAACATATATTTAGAAATATTTTTTAAGAATAAATAGAACATATTCTGCTATGTGAAGAACATTGGAATGTGAAATATTAATATCTCATGTCAGGTTTGATTTTTCCACTTTTCAAGCTTCATTAAAGTTAATGCGGTCACAATATTGAAAGTTCAGCTTTTTGCGTGCGTTGAGCAAAAACTTTTTACTTTCAACTTGTAGTAAAAAAATAAAATAAAGCTTACTTCTAGTGGAGTTAAAGCATGAGCGGTAGCAATAAATAGCGCTCCACTCGTATTTTAGCCTTTAGTATTTACTATTCCTTTAAGAGATTTAGCACTGGTAAATTCTAGTCTTTAGAAAACACTTGGATTTACTGTCACTTTAAGTATAAGACACTGCTTAGTGCTTTTTTATTATAACAATGAAACATACTGTTTAAATTCCCTTTAATTTCTAGGATGATTGTATAGTGAAGTGATTTTCCTATATCACATATTTCTCCCTGAATATCAACTGTAACTATTTCTCTCTATAAACTAAAATGTTGATCGGTTAAAAGGAAGAATAATTGACATAATCATGGGCAAAAGTTCTTTAAGAGTCAAATTAGCAATTCTGAATTTTGGAAAACAGACCTTAAAGAACCATTAAATACAGTAGACTTGCATAATGAACTGATGCACCATAACAAGACAATGCAATAGCACTTAGCCTGAACTTCAAGGGAGTAGTAAAATGTTTTTTTCTGACAAATTACAAAGTTATGTCTATTTACACTCCTCCTGTATCATGTGACAGCCATCAGCCAATCACAAATTCATATAGGTATATTCTGTGAATTCATGCACATGCTCAGAAGGAGCTGTTGACTCAAAAAGTGTAAATAATAAAGACTATACACATTTTTTTTAATAGAAGTAAATTGGAAAGTTGTTTAAAATTGCATGCTCTATCTGTATCATGAAAGCTTAATTTTGACTTGAGTGTCCCTTTAATACATAGAAACCTTTAAATTATAAAATAAAATGTAACATAATAATTTATTTTTTTTAAATTAGTAAATACAACAAAACTCTTTAAATATATAGACAAAATAAATCTATCCTCCTGATCTAAATGGAAAAAAAACCCTATATAATATCTAGACTTTCCATTGCTTATTAAAAAAGAAAATGTTAGAAAAAGTAATAGGTACCAACTGTTTCAAAAATGTAAGAAGTAAGTTCTAAATTCAGTTTATAACAAACATTACAAAGGTCAAAAGCAATCGCGCATTAAAAATATATTTTCAAAAGGAAGTATAAAGTATTAGCAGAAGATAAGATAAAAGAAACATTGATATAAGAAAGTTGAGGGCACAAAAATCTTCCATTAAAAGAGATAAATAATAAACAAACCAGAATCCCACAAGGTCACAGTCCTACCTAGACACGGTAGAAAACACAAAACATAAATAAACAAGATAAATGTGTTTATCTAATAGCAAAGTATTCAAGAGACAACATTTTTTTCTGTGATCTGGCTGTAAACAAATATGCTATGTGATTGTGAAAAATGTTGAATTCATTAACTCTTTGCTGCAATTGTTTATCAGTAGTCAAATTTCACTCACCTTTTGCCTTATTTGGAGGACCCAATCAGGAGTTGTTTCTGGACTAGTCATAGGTAGCCACAGTCATTTTGTTAGCAAAAGTTATGTTGTTTTATAGTTTCTTATCTGACTATCTCTGATGAGGTAATTTAGAGACAGATATGTGGAATAATGATTAGTGTTGAGAAGCCTATCATGTGTGCTTTCAATACTCAGAAATGGAAAACTTTTGGTTTTCAGAGTTTAATTACAGGAGAGATGACAAACTAAATAATGAAAGCATACTGTAATGTTAATTTCCTATGTATAAATACTCATTTTATATTACATTCTTAAGGTACTAAATAGCCCTTTAAGTATAATACTAAAATTACGGGGCTAATCAGGGACCGATACAAATGAGCACATCACAAACATTCATTGTGCAGCCAGTAGGTGTTTTATTTTTTCTCAATTCCTGTGGAGGGGGTGGAGGGGGTGGAGGGGGTGGGGGGAGTGTAAAAACACAAATTTCAGATTTAAATTGCAGGAAAAGCAGGCAAAATTATGAATGGAAGTGCATTGTAATAATGTTTCACTATGCAAGATGAAATATTTTGGGCTAGATTATGAGTGGATCGCTATTTAGCGTTCCTGCTTGCTTGTTAACATCGATAGAAGTTAACTTTTTGTAAGCATCTGGTAGTTAGGAGCCAGGGGTAAAATTCTAGCAGCCCCCAGGTTCCTGAGTTTGTTGAGCCCTGTGTTACACCTACACTCGTGAGTTAACCCCCATGGCAATAAATCCCCTTCTCTAATAACCCCTAAAGTGTCATATTCCCTACTCTTTAAACCACGCTGCACTATTAACCGTAAACTATCACACACCCCATCACAAACTACCTGCTACACTATTACCCCTAAACCGCTACACATCCCACCACTGAAATATATTTATTAAAATAACATAAAACTTCCTTATAAGCACACCAGGAAACAAGTGTTACATATATTGTATCATATTTGCCAAACATATTTGCCAAACATATAAACAATATTTCTAATACCCTATTGTCCCTTCACCATGTCCAGAAAAAAAGATAAAAAATATTCTGTGTGTTTTGTCTTTCCAGTCATTTTCAAGAATTTATTTTATTTTTATAACTATCGGCTAGATTATGAGTTTTGCGGTAAGAGCGGTGCGGTACTAACTTGCACCTTATTCTCACAGCTCACTTTCCTACAGCGCTGGTATTACAGGCAAGAAGTGAGCGTAGAGCAAAATTGTGCTCCATACCACACTCCAATACCAGCGCTGCTTAAGTCAGCAGTGAGCTGGTTATACGTGCTCGTGAACATAGACATCAATGGGGAGAGCCATCTGAAAAAAAATAGAAGGAAAAAGCAGCACTCGTGGGACACCAATTGTGATAAAAAATCCAAATTTTATTCCATAGATTTATTCCCTATGACTAAGTACTCAGTTGGAGTACGAAACGCGTAAGGGGTTAATTCCCTGATCCTACCTCAATTTTTAAATCTATGGAATAAAATTTGGATTTTTTATCACAATTGGTGTCCCACGAGTGCTGCTTTTTCCTTCTATTTTGAATTACTGCGGCTCGCACTCGGCCGCGTTTGGCTTGCACCTCACGGGGCTGTGTGAAACCTCCAATACCAGCGCTGCTTAAGTCAGCAGTGAGCTGGTTATACGTGCTCGTGAACATAGACATCAATGGGGAGAGCCATCTGAAAAAAAATAGAAGGAAAAAGCAGCACTCGTGGGACACCAATTGTGATAAAAAATCCAAATTTTATTCCATAGATTTATTCCCTATGACTAAGTACTCAGTTGGAGTACGAAATGCGTAAGGGGTTAATTCCCTGATCCTACCTCAATTTTTAAATCTATGGAATAAAATTTGGATTTTTTATCACAATTGGTGTCCCACGAGTGCTGCTTTTTCCTTCTATTTTGAATTACTGCGGCTCGCACTCGGCCGCGTTTGGCTTGCACCTCACGGGGCTGTGTGAAACCTACCCTACAGCTGGGCGGCAATAGGACTCTCCCCTCCACGTCACGCTCTGCAGCGGCCTTGTCTCCTTTACTCCCATCTGAAAAAAAGCCTAACACCTGCAATAAAGCAGCATAAAGCTCTGTAACGCAGCCCCATTGATTCCTATGGGGAAACTAAATTTATGTTTACGCCTAACACCCTAACATGAACCTCAAGTCTAAACACCCCTAATCTTACACTTATTAACCCTTAATCTGCCGCCCCCAACATCGCTGACACCTACATTATACTTATTAACCCCTAATCTCCCGCCCCCAATGTCGCAGCAACATACCTACACTTTGCCGCTCCTGACATCGCCACCACTAGAATAAACATATTAACCCCTAAACCGCCGCACTCCCACCTCGCAAACACTAGTTAAATAGTATTAACCCCTAATCTGCCACCCCTAACATCGCCACCAACTATCTACATTTATTAACCCCTAATCTGCAACCCCCAACATCGCCACCACTATACTAAAGTTATTAACCCCTAAACCTAAGTCTAACCCTAACACCCACTAACTTAAATATAATTAAAATAAATCTAACTAACACCTACTATTAATAACTAAATAATTCCTATTTAACACTAATACTTACCTGTAAAATAAACCCTTAGCTAGTTACAATATAACTAATAGTTACATTGTATCTAGCTTAGGGTTTATTTTTATTTTACAGTCAAGTTTGTATTTATTTTAACTAGGTAGAATAGTTACTAAATAGTTATTAACTATTTACTAACTACCTAGCTAAAATAAATACAAATTTACCTGTAAAATAAAACCTAACTTGAGTTACACTAACACCGAACCTTACACTGCAATTAAATAAATTACCCAAACTAAATACAATTACCTAAATTACAAAAAAAAACAAACACTAAATTACACCAAATAAAAAACAAATTACAAGAAGTTAAAACTAATTACACCTAATCTAAGCACCCTAATAAAATAAAAAAGCCCCTTAAAATAATAAAATTCCCTACCCTATACTAAATTACAAATAGCCCTTAAAAGGGCTTTTTGCGGGGCATTGCCCCAAAGTAATCAATTCTTTTACCTGTAAAAAAAGAAATACAACCCTACCAACATTAAAACTCACCACCCACACACCCAACCCTACTCTAAAACCCACCCAATCCCCCCTTAAAAAAAACTAACACTAACCCCTTGAAGATCACCCTACCTTGAGCCGTCTTCACCCAGCCGGGCACAAGTGGACTTCCAGAGGGGAAGAAGTCTTCATCCGATCCGGGCAGAAGAGGACATCCAGACTGGCATCTTCTATCTTCTTCCATCCGACGAGGAGCGGCTCCATCTTGAAGACATCCGACGCGGAGCATCCTCTTCCATCGACGGCAACTGTAGAATGAAGGTTCCTTTAAATGACATCATCCAAGATGGCGTCCCTTCAATTCCGATTGGCTGATAGAATTCTATCAGCCAATCGGAATTAAGGTAGGAAAAATCCTATTGGCTGATGCAATCAGCCAATCGGATTGAAGTTCAATCCGATTGGCTGATGCAATCAGGCAATAGGATTGACCTTGCATTCTATTGGCTGTTCTAATCAGCCAATAGGATTTTTCCTACCTTAATTCCGATTGGCTGATAGAATTCTATCAGCCAATCAGAATTGAAGGGACACCATCTTGGATGACGTCATTTAAAGGAACCTTCATTCTACAGTCGCCGTCGATGGAAGAGGATGCTCCGCGTCGGATGTCTTCAAGATGGAGCCGCTCCTCGTCGGATGGAAGAAGATAGAAGATGCCGCTTGGATGAAGACTTCTGCCGGTCTGGATGTCCTCTTCTGCCCGGATCAGATGAAGATTTCTTCCCCTCTGGAGGTCCACTTGTGCCCGGCTGGGTGAGACGGCTCAAGGTAGGGTGATCTTCAAGGGATTAGTGTTAGGTTTTTCTAAGGTGGGATTGGGTGGGTTTTAGAGTAGGGTTGGGTGTGTGGGTGGTGGGTTTTAATGTTGGGGGGGTTGTATTTCTTTTTTTACAGGTAAAAGAGCTGATTACTTTGGGGCAATGCCCCACAAAAAAGCCCTTTTAAGGGCTATTTGTAATTTAGTATAGGGTAGGGAATTTTATTATTTTGGGGGGCTTTTTTATTTTATTAGGGGGCTTAGATTAGGTGTAATTAGTTTAAACTTCTTGTAATTCTTTTTTATTTTCTGTAATTTAGTGGGGGGTTTTTTAATTTTAGTTTATTTTATTTAATTGTATTTAATTTTAGGTAATTGTAGTTAATTAATTTAATTTATTTAATAATAGTGTAGTGTTAGGTGTAATTGTAACTTAGGTTAGGATTTATTTTACAGGTAAATTTGTATTTATTTTAGCTAGGTAGTTATTAAATAGTTAATAACTATTTAATAAGTATTGAACCTAGTTAAAATAAATACAAAGTTGCCTGTAAAATAAAAATAAATCCTAAAATAGATACAATGTAATTATTAATTATATTGTAGCTATCTTAGGGTTTATTTTAGAGGTAAGTATTTGGTTTTAAATAGGAATAATTTAGTTAATAATAGTACATTTATTTAGATTTATTTAAATAATATTTAAGTTATGGGGGTGTTAGGGTTAGACTTAGGTTTAGGGCTTAGTAACTTTATTATAGTGGGGGCGAGGTTGGCGGCGGCAGATTAGGGGTTAATACATTTAATAGATTATGTGGGCTATGGCGGTTTAGGGTTTAATACTTGAATAGGTTTATTGCGTTGTGGGTTAATGGCTGATTAAGGGTTAATAGTTTTAAGATGTAGTTTGCGATGTTGGGGTTGGCGGATTTAGGGGTTATTAATTTAGTTATCACTTGCGGTGTGGGTTTGATGGCGGATATAGGGGTTAATAGTTTAAATAGGCGGTCTAGGGGTTAATACATTTAATATTAGTAATGAGAGGGGGGATTGCGGATATAGGGGTTTTACGTGTCAGGTTTATTTTTGGGAGGAATGTTAGACCTAGATTTGCAGTTTGGCGTTAGCCGTGAAAACCAGCGTTAGAGGCTCCTAACGCTGGTTTTAGGCTACCGCCGGTATTTGGAGTCACTCAAAATAGGGTCTAACGCTCACTTTTCATCCGCGACTTTTCCATACCGCAGATCCCCTTACGTCAATTGCGTATCCTATCTTTTCAATGGGATCTTTCTAACTCCGGTATTTAGAGTCGTTTCTGAAGTGAGCGTTAGACATCTAACGACAAAACTCCAGCCGCAGGAAAAAAGTCAGTAGTTAAGAGCTTTCTGGGCTAACGCCGGTTTCTAAAGCTCTTAACTACTGTACTCTAAAGTACACTAACACCCATAAACTACCTATGTACCCCTAAACCGAGGTCCCCCCACATCGCCGACACTCGAATAAATTTTTTTAACCCCTAATCTGCCGACCGCCACCTACGTTATCCTTATGTACCCCTAATCTGCTCCCCCTAACACCGCCGACCCCTATATTATATTTATTAACCCCTAATCTGCCCCCCTCAACATTGCCTCCATCTGCCTACACTTATTAACCCCTAATCTGCCGACCGCAAAGCGCCGCCACCTACGTTATCCTTATGTACCCCTAATCTGCTGCCCCTAACACCGCCGACCCCTATATTATATTTATTAACCCCTAATCTGCCCCCCTCAACGTCGCCTCCACCTGCCTACACTTATTAACCCCTAATCTGCCGACCGGACCTGAGCGCTACTATAATAAAGTTATTAACCCCTAATCCGCCTCACTAACCCTATAATAAATAGTATTAACCCCTAATCTGCCCTCCCTAACATCGCCGACACCTAACTTCAATTATTAACCCCTAATCTGCCAACTGGAGCTCACCGCTACTCTAATAAATGTATTAACCCCTAAAGCTAAGTCTAACCCTAACACTAACACCCCCCTAAGTTAAATATAATTTACATCTAACGAAATTAATTAACTCTTATTAAATAAATTATTCCTATTTAAAGCTAAATACTTACCTGTAAAATAAATCCTAATATAGCTACAATATAAATTATAATTATATTATAGCTATTTTAGGATTAATATTTATTTTACAGGTAACTTTGTATTTATTTTAACCAGGTACAATAGCTATTAAATAGTTAAGAACTATTTAATAGCTAAAATAGTTAAAATAATTACAAAATTACCTGTAAAATAAGTACTAACCTAAGTTACAATTAAACCTAACACTACACTATCAATGAATGAATTAAATAAACTACCTACAATTACCTACAATTAACCTAACACTACACTATCAATAAATAAATTAAATACAATTCCTACAAATAAATACAATTAAATAAACTAGCTAAAGTACAAAAAATAAAAAAGAACTAAGTTACAAAAAATAAAAAAATATTTACAAACATAAGAAAAATATTACAACAATTTTAAACTAATTACACCTACTCTAAGCCCCCTAATAAAATAACAAAGCCCCCCAAAATAAAAAAATGCCCTACCCTATTCTAAATTACTAAAGTTCAAAGCTCTTTAACCTTACCAGCCCTGAACAGGGCCCTTTGCGGGGCATGCCCCAAGAAGTTCAGCTCTTTTGCCTGTAAAAAAAAACATACAATACCCCCCCCCCAACATTACAACCCACCACCCACATACCCCTAATCTAACCCAAACCCCCCTTAAATAAACCTAACACTAAGCCCCTGAAGATCTTCCTACCTTGTCTTCACCCTGCCAGGTTCACTGATCGGTCCAGAAGAGCTCCTCCGATGTCCTGATCCAAACCCAAGCGGGGGGCTGAAGATGTCCATGATCCGGTCGAAGTCTTCATCCAAGTGGGGCAGAAGAGGTCTTCCATCCGATTGAAGTCTTCATCCAGGCGGCATCTTCTATCGTCATCCATCCGGAGTGAAGCGGCAGCATCCTGAAGACCTCCGACGCGGAACATCCATCCTGCCCGACGACTGAACGACGAATGACGGTTCCTTTAAATGACGTCATCCAAGATGGCGTCCCTCGAATTCCGATTGGCTGATAGGATTTTATCAGCCAATCGGAATTAAGGTAGGAATATTCTGATTGGCTGATGGAATCAGCCAATCAGAATCAAGTTCAATCCGATTGGCTGATCCAATCAGCCAATCAGATTGAGCTCGCATTCTATTGGCTGTTCCGATCAGCCAATAGAATGCGAGCTCAATCTGATTGGCTGATTGGATCAGCCAATCGGAATGAACTTGATTCTGATTGGCTGATTCCATCAGCCAATCAGAATATTCCTACCTTAATTCCGATTGGCTGATAGAATCCTATCAGCCAATCGGAATTCGAGGGACGCCATCTTGAATGACGTCCCTTAAAGGAACCGTCATTTGGCTAGTAGGCGTCGGGAGAAGAGGATGTTCCGCGTCGGAGGTCTGCAAGATGGATCCGGAAGAAAGAAGATTGAAGATGCAGTTGATAGAAGACTTCATCCGGATCATGGACCTCTTCAGCTCCCGCTTGGATGAAGACTTCATCCGGATCATGGACCTCTTCAGCTCCCGCTTGGATGAAGACTTCAGCCGGATCATGGACCTCTTCAGCCCCCCGCTTGGGCTTGGATCAGGACATCGGAGGAGCTCTTCAGGACGGATCGGTGAACCTGGCAGGGTGAAGATAAGGTAGGAAGATCTTCAGGGGCTTAGTGTTAGGTTTATTTTAGGGGGGTTTGGGTTAGATTAGGGGTATGTGGGTGGTGGGTTGTAATGTTGGGGGGGTATTGTATGTTTTTTTTACAGGCAAAAGAGCTGAACTTCTTGGGGCATGCCCCGCAAAGGGCCCTGTTCAGGGCTGGTAAGGTTAAAGAGCTTTGAACTTTAGTAATTTAGAATAGGGTAGGGCATTTTTTTATTTTGGGGGGCTTTGTTATTTTATTAGGGGGCTTGGAGTAGGTGTAATTAGTTTAAAATTGTTGTAATATTTTTCTTATGTTTGTAAATATTTTTTTATTTTTTGTAACTTAGTTCTTTTTTATTTTTTGTACTTTAGCTAGTTTATTTAATTGTATTTATTTGTAGGAATTGTATTTAATTAATTTATTGATAGTGTAGTGTTAGGTTAATTGTAGGTAATTGTAGGTAGTTTATTTAATTAATTTATTGATAGTGTAGTTTTAGGTTTAATTGTAACTTAGGTTAGTATTTATTTTACAGGTAATTTTGTAATTATTTTAACTATTTTAGCTATTAAATAGTTCTTAACTATTTAATAGCTATTGTACCTGGTTAAAATAAATACAGTTACCTGTAAAATAAATATTAATCCTAAAATAGCTATAATATAATTATAATTTATATTGTAGCTATATTAGGATTTATTTTACAGGTAAGTATTTATCTTTAAATAGGAATAATTTATTTAATAAGAGTTAATTAATTTCGTTAGATGTAAATTATATTTAATTTAGGGGGGTGTTAGTGTTAGGGTTAGACTTAGCTTTAGGGGTTAATACATTTATTAGAGTAGCGGTGAGCTCCAGTCAGCAGATTAGGGGTTAATACTATTTATTATAGGGTTAGTGAGGCGGATTAGGGGTTAATAACTTTATTAAAGTAGCGCTCAGGTCTGCTTGGCAGATTAGGGGTTAATAAGTGTAGGCAGGTGGAGGCGACGTTGTGGGGGGCAGATTAGGGGTTAATAAATATAATATAGGGGTCAGCGATGTTAGGGAAGCAGATTAGGGGTACATAGGGATAATGTAAGTAGCGGCGGTTTACGGAGCGGCAGATTAGGGGTTAATAATAATATGCAGGGGTCAGCGATAGCGGGGGCGGCAGATTAGGGGTTAATAAGTGTAAGGTTAGGGGTGTTTAGACTCGGGGTACATGTTAGAGTGTTAAGTGCAGACGTAGGAAGGGTTACCGCATAGCAAACAATGGGGCTGCGTTAGGAGCTGAATGCGGCTTTTTTGCAAGTGTTTGGTTTTTTTTCAGCTCAAACAGCTCCATTGTTTCCTATGGGGGAATCGTGCACAAGCACGTTTTTGAGGCTGGCCGCTTGCGTAAGCAACTCTGGTATCGAGAGTTGAAGCTGCATTAAAAATGCTCTACGCTCCTTTTTTGGAGCCTAACGCAGCCATTCTGTGGACTCTCAATACCAGAGTTATTTTTATGGTGCGGCCAGAAAAAAGCCGGCGTTAGTTTTTCGGGTCGTTACCGACAAAACTCCAAATCTAGCCGTTAGACTTTTACAGGAGATTTGTTATTTTCTTTACTTTTCTTAGGCGCCGGCAGTTTCTAAGGTGCCGTAAGTCATTGGCGACTCCAGAAATTTGTATTTACACTTATTTCTGGACATCACTAGTTCATCAGACTTACGCCACTTAGGAAATGCCAGCGGGGTTTATGTAATACCCCGATGTGCAAGGTGAAATTACAGGCGGTGCAGATTCCCACGCTTGTGCCGAAACCTGCGCCGTATATTTGATTGCGCCCCAGGTGTGTAATTTAAAGGAACAGTTTACTCCAGAATTTGTATTGTTTAAAAAGATAGATAATCCCTTTATTAACCCTTATTAACCATACCCAAGTTTTGCATAACCAACACAGTTATATTAATATATATGTTTTACCTCTGTGATTACCTTGCATCTAAGCCTCTGCAGAATACACCCTTATTTCAGTTCTTTTGACAGACATGCATTTTAACCATTCAGGGCTGACTTATTAATAACTTCACAGAGTGAGCACAATGTTATCTGTATGGCACACATGAACAAGCACTGTCTAGTTGGGAAAAACCTGTCTAAATGCACTGAGATAAGAGGCTGCCTTCAAGGACTTAGAAATAAACACCTAGGTTTAGCTTTCAACAAAGAATATCATGGGAACATAGCAAATTTTATAATAGAAGTAAATTTGGAACTTATTTTTAAATAGTATGCTCTGTTTGAATCACAATTTTTTTTTTTATGGGTTTCATATCCCTTTAACTGAAATATATTTTAGACCATCTACTTTTTGATAAATTAGATACTTTAATGTCCAAATTAAAGTGAAGCTGTTAAAGGGATACTAAATCCAATTTTTTTCTTTCATGATTCAGATACACAGCGCAACTTTCTAATTTACTCCTATTATCAATTGTTCTTTATTCTCTTGCTATCTTTAGTTGAAAAGCTGGAATGCAAAGCTTTGGAGCCGGCCTATTTTGGTTCAGAACCTGGGATATGCTTGCTTATTGGTTTACTAAATGTAACCACCAATAAGCAAGCAATATCCATAGTTCTGAACCTAAAATGGGCTGGCTGTTAAGATTTACATTCCTGCTTTTTAAATAAAGATGGCAAGAGAAAGAGAAGAAAATTTGATAATAGGAGTGAATTAGAAAGTTGCTTAAAATTTCATGCTCTAGCTGAATAATGAAAGAAAAAAATGTGGCTTTAGTATCCCTTTAAAATTGCGTGCTCTATCTGAATCATGAAAGAAAATGTTTGGGTTTAGTATCCCTTTAACCACTCTTTTGAGAGCTTGATACTTATCTAGACATCAAAAGAGAGAAATGTGACACCCATATTCTTGACACAAAGTAACATATGATGCTGCATAAAAGAAATACACAATGTACCTATTTAATTTACTTGGCTTGTTTATATTTCTTTCTGAATTCTAAAGAAAAAAAAAATCCATATTGCCACTGTTTCAAAATAACTGTTTGCAATACTGCAAGACAGCCTTTTATAGAATTAGTCATACAATTTCCATTTTGGGTTTTAGATAAAGGGTTAAATTAACAGCTTGTAATACTCAAGCAGCAGACTTTTAGTTATGGACCCCCTATTTCATATTATGTAAAATTATGTAGTCATTAAATATGTACAAACATATTGCTGTTTTGCAGATATCTGCAGAAAGCACACCATTAGTATTCTCAAGCAATCCACAAATTAAGGATCTACTTGACCAGATAGAATTATAGTGCTTTAAGGACAGGGTGACAGTTATGTAATGAAATGGTCTTTAATCTCTGGCAATGTAAATTCAAATCTGCCAAAGGTTGCAAGGAAAATTAGTTTTGTGGTTTTCATTCAATGCCTTGTGGTGTGATTGTGTAGTAAAAATAAATAAACGAAAAGGAATAATAATTTACATAATTAAGTGAACAGCTTGTGCTCCTTTATCGCTAAAGAAGGAAGTGCATGATTCAAATAATTATTTAGCAAACTTCTAATTTGTAAAAAAAAAAATTTTTAGAAGATAAAATATGCGCCTGTTTGCACCAAGTATGGGGTTCATTCAAATAGACTGACTTCTCTGCATCTTAAAGTATTAGCATCAATCATCATAGAGTAGATGTCCTGGTTATGAAGGGGCAACAGTGGAATCTGTTAAAACTCAAATTGAAGCTGAAACATCTGTATTAGCTGTCCACCTCCCAGTACTGTGCCCAATGAAATGGTGATATAGGCCAATAATCGCATTGTATAGCAATTTTGTTTATTTCACTTTTTGCTATACAGTATGTATATATATATATATATATATATATATATATATATATATATATAATAGCCAAAAAGAAGTGCACTCTCAGGTCTTTCACAGCAAAAGTTACTTTATTGATGTAACGTTTTCGGAGGGCTTGCCTCCTTCATCAGCATGGTAAATTAAACATAAAACACAAAATAAATAGTGTCATACTCACATCTATCATTCAAAAACCTGCCCCTTTCCCTTGGCGCCAAACTGCCGATAAGAAGTGCTGGGGGATGACAACTATCCGAAGTGTCATCCCCCAGCACTTCTTAAGGGCATACTTAAATCACAACTAATTAGGACAGTGAGGAATAATTCTGATCCTATGAAGGGAGCCTCCCAGTTGTTGGAAATGGGTGAAAAATTTGCAGAGAGAGGGTATAAGTCACAAGACATCAAACACATGATGGACGAAGTGTCACAATACACACAGACACAACTGTTAACAAAGAAACCAAGACAAACCACAGATGAAAAGCTTATAATGGCTACCACATTCTCTCCCAGTACTAGAAAAGTTGGATCGATTCTAAGGACACATTGGCCGATCGTGTCATCTGACCCAAAGCTACGCTTCAGTAACCACCTTACACCCATGGTGGGATACAGGAGGGGCACAAACCTGCGGGACCTACTGGTCAAAACGGACCCAAGGGCAAGCTACAGATCCATGACATATACTAACATCAAGGGATCATATCGATGTCTGGGGTGCACTACCTGCAATGTGCTTATGAATACGAAGACATTTAATCACCCACATACCAATCGACAATTTGGTATTCGCCACTCTATCACCTGTACAACAACGTTTGTCATATATCTATTGGTATGTCCTTGTTCTCGCTTTTATGTTGGCAAGACGACGGGCACCCTCAGAGAAAGAATGGCAAATCATTGTTACGCTATCCGGTCAGCTCTAAAGTCTGGGGATTCAGATCAACCAGTGGCCAGGCACTGTGCACAACTTAAACATCCGGTGGCATCAATAAGATACACACTCATTGATCATGTTCCCCCTTTAGATAGGGGTGGTGATAGGAGCAAGATACTCCTGCAGTGGGAGGCACAGTGGATGTACCGATTGGGTAAGGTATACCCAGGTGGACTTAACACAACTCCCGATTTCAAAGCCTTAATGTAATGTGGCACTAAGGTGTGATACATTCTAAGGGTACGGTACCTTGACTACTATGACTCTGTGAGTCCTGGGCTCGACAAATCCCGTTAAGGGGGGTTGACTTGCCCAGGTATACTCACAGCACCAGGCATGGGGGACTTTGGCACTTCCAGTTCCTGTGTGGAAGTCAGGTAGTGGTGCCTTGGAGTTACCATCCGTTTTTTAACACACATAGCCATTTCACCATTACAAGGCTTATTGAATTGGTTAAACATCCAAGTAGTTTAGAACAATGGCCTAACAAAACCATACTGGGATGATGTTCCAAAATTCAAGCATTAAGGATAACCTATATAGGTCAACCTAGGTGGAAAAGATACCTTGATTTCCTACAATCTGCAGAGTATATTAAATCCAGCAAGGCTGTATGACACGGTGATGCTCCTAGCGCAGCTAGAAGATGCAGAAGAGTGAAAAAATATCTAAAACAAAGAAGGACCATGGGAGCAGTATGAAACCTTAGAAGGTTCTGTGACAAGAAGGACATGACAAATCCTGGGAGTTATAGAGTCATACCATCACCCAGTGGGGGACTTCTGCATTGAATGTGGGGACCATAATTTATGTTTATTTTAGTTTTTTATTTCCCTTTTTTTTCCCCAATGAAGCAGATCTATATGATTTTGAATATTCACTAAGGGGTTGAATGTGGAATGTGTGATAAAATTGTTTTTAGCTATAACTATGGTTCATTGAGAGAATGACCTAGTCTCAGCTAGCCAGTCAACCATAACTAGGGGGATTCCATTATTATGTTCCCTATTGAAATAACCAGGGTCTTATAAAACATAGGGTTCCTACATTACATTCAGCATAGCTCCCAGGGATAATCTAACCTAAGTATACCAAACACACATTATCACCCTGGGGATTTGGTATATATTGGAGTTTTGTGGAATCCGTCCCCAGTATAATATTAGGGTGCAATTTAGCAGTCTTTAAGGGTATACATTACCTAAAAAGTATTAGGGATGGTATTTTAAATGCAGCATTGTATGGCTTTAAATTTGCAGCATAATACGAAATTACATGCTACCAAGGTAGGCAGTGTATCTTTCAGCTACTTTTAATACATATGCATATGATTAAGCATTGCACCTTTTAAGTTCACAGATTACTACACAGATTTATTGAGCACATTGTCTTTTTGCATAAAAAATTTTTTTCCCAGTATATGAGTGGGGCACAATTAGTGTACATAGGTTGCTATGACAAAGGGCACCCATTGTGGAATAACACTTATTTTCTTTATATGCTCTGTTTTTCAGATTGTAGTATCTGCACTATACCAAGTTGTTTTTGTGATCACACCCATTAAGTATGTTTTTCATTTTTTGATTAGTTTTTCACGAATTGTATTATTTAAGTTTGTAAGCAATATTTGTTTTCCGGAAGTGATGTAGCGCACCACTTCCGGCACTTATCACTGGTGGAACGCAGTATGCGTTCCAATATCGGCAGTTTGGCGCCAAGGGAAAGGGACAGGTTTTTGAATGATAGATGTGAGTATGACACTATTTATTTTGTGTTTTATGTTTAATTTACCATGCTGATGAAGGAGGCAAGCCCTCCGAAAACGTTACATCAATAAAGTAACTTTTGCTGTGAAAGACCTGAGAGTGCACTTCTTTTTGGCTATTATTTCTTGTTCAAAGTTGCACCCAGGCAGTTTTCCACTTGTGGGCAAGATCTGGAATTTTGTATATATATATATATATATATATATATATATATATATATATATATATATATATATATATATACACACAGTATCCCACAAAAGTGAGTACACCCCTCACATTTTTGTAAATATTTTATTATATCTTTTCATGTGACAACACTGAAGAAATGACACTTTCCTACAATGAAAAGTAGTGAGTGGAGGGGGGCGGAGCTAACCGCCAAAGCTGCAAGACGCACTATACAGGAGCTCCTGACTTAAGCTTTATAAAAAAGGAATTTATAATAGTCATATTCCCTTTCCTCTGCTAGTGCCTGAGGGACAATAACATTGATAGTATCCTGAGACACGCGGGATAAAGAACTGGCGACTATTTAAGCATTTTTTGAGCTGCGGGATTGTAGTGCAGCTCTCTTCCAACACGCTGATCAGCCATTTTGGAGAGGGGTGCGCTGCTACCCGGCATGGAGACCCAAGGCCTGTTTGCCTGCATTAAAGGTCTGGTAGAGGAATATGGGAGGAGAATTTGTGACAGACTAGATGCTTTCACGCACAAAATTCAAACGGCGCGAATGTGCAGCGCTTCCCCTAATATGGAGCACGGAGCGGAACTGGAGCCACGGGGTGCTACGGCACTCACGGATTCCTGGCCGGGTGCTCCATCATTGATGCCGGTGGAGGTGGACTCAGGAGAGGGACCTCGCTTCCCCTTTACAAATTCAAGTGGCCTATATGTGTCCTGCAGGGAACACCACCAAAGTCTCTGGATGCTCCGGTCTGGGAGCCATCACCCTCCTGCGGTCACCCGGACAGTCTGGTCCCGCTTGAGGGCTGTTGAGTTTTCTTACACGCATTATCTTGGCGGCTCATCTGTGACTCACTTTACTCAGCTTTCCCGGGGTGGCGCGGCCCTCCCAGGTGTCCAGACTGTGCGCATAAGATGGCGAGTTGGTGTGGGTTAGATTAACGAGTTCACAGTGGGTTCAAGGATACTTGACTACCCGGCCCCTATAGACATCTATACACTAAGGCTACTATGGCTCTGTGAATAATATCCACTGATCTAAACAACAGAACTATCCTTTATTTTTTGTGATTTGTTCCCATCCTAGCAGCCTATGGAGGCACAAGAGGGATTTAGCTTTTGTTATATGTATTATACCTCTTATTATCTCCTGTATAGTGCTCTGAGTTCATCTAAGCTTAAAACTATTGTGATAATTTCCCATAGATAGGCAATATGTACTACAGTTTGTTAACTCTTCTGTATTCCCACCTTTTATATGCATAGATTGGTATATAGCTACTGGGGTATCAGTTAATGCCTATGTGGGGGGAATCTGTAGGTATGAAGCCATGTGGCCTGAATTTAGACAGGTTCCCTATGTTTATCTTGGTTGGAAATTCAGGTTACGCTATTTATTTCAAAGGATATGTTTATGTTTACTCACTTTATAACTGTACAGGATTGCTCAGGTCTGTCCAACTTAAACCTCTGAATTTATCATTTGCATGTATTGCCTCCTGCTGATTTGTAGTCAAGAGATGTGCAGTATGCTTTCCCAACTGACCCTTATACTAATAGCTCCCTGTATTTGTGATCTGGTCCTGATGGTCATTTCCCTATATATAAGATATTTATTACTTTAGCTCATGTGTCTGATCCATTTGGGGGGATGTTGGCTGTCTCTCCTATAAGTCTACAGCTCCATATTATGCTGCAACCCCTTTGCTGGGTGGCTAGGAAGTATTATGCCTAACTATTAATAATGCCATTTCTCCAGTGCATATTGCTTTACAAGGTGTTGTTATCTGGTTATCTAGATTTATGCACACCTGCTAAACACTGCTAATATTTAATCCTAAGTCCCTAATAGTAAATGTAGAAGACATTTCCCCCACTATGGTGCCCTACATCAGATAATAAGTAAATTCTAGCGTCTGGTTATCCTCTCTAACAAATTTTGTTCAAAATATACACTTCTCTATAACTATTAATGCGCATTGTGAATAGAATACCATGCATCGTGTGATCCCTTGGGATTTGGCTGTACCTGAAACCTCTCTACAATCCTATCCACAATATTAGTACTTATATAACTGTTGAGTATGCTAACCAGCAAAGTTAGAGCAATTTATTACTGGACTATCTCCCGCCCCCTACCACTCTTGTGCGGTAGGGACGAATACTTTCTCCTCCGCACTCTCTTCTGGTAGAGTTAAGCAGTCTCTACCCAGTCCGAAGACCTAAGCCTAAGTTTTCCCCTGCATACATGTGAAAAGGCTCTTCGGGCCCTAATATAGGAAATTCTCCTTTGTTTATTGTATTTTGGTTTATCAATGAGTTTTGGAACTATAGTTTCACTAATGTTCAAGTTCCTGTTAATGTTCAGTATGAATGTCAATCTATCTTTATAGTGGCAACTGAGATCAGTTCTGGTACATCACTGATATCAACTAGTAGAGTAATTTTGATACTTTATTTGTATGTTTGCATATTTCACTCAAAGTTTGCCTATAATTTATATACAATGAAACTGTTTTTCATTATTGACCTCATCATCTTGTCCCCAATGGTAGCAATGGTTCAGTGTAATTACTGGTCCCTTGAACGGACCTGTTTGATTAGGGGCATTATGAATTCATACCGAAAAACAAGCTAGCATATGCTGAGGACTCTCTGAATTTCTATAGATGTCTTCAGATTGACTCCTGCCACCAGATCCCATGAGCGGATCTCTAATATATTGAAGATGCCAGAGTGTTTAAACATCACAAAAAGAGGCATAGATAAAGGGTGATACCTTGCCTCAACTAACGTTCTGCTTAATGTTGTATTACTGTACGAAATTATTGATCTGTATTATTACTATGGAGATGTTACCCTTTCTTCCCTGATTGTTATCTTTGTTTTTTTTTGCCTTAATAAAAACGTTTAAAAAAAAAAAAAAAAGTAGTGAGTGTACAGCCTGTATAACAGTGTACATTTGCTGTCCCCTCAAAATAACTCAACACACAGCCATTAATGTCTAAACCGTTGGCAACAAAAGTGAGTATTTTGTGTGGCCACCGTTATTTTCCAGCACTGCCTTAACCCTCTTGGGCATGGAGTTCACCAGAGCTTCACAGTTTGCCACTGGAGTCCTCTTCCACTCCTCCATGACAACATCATGGAGCTGGTGGATTTTAGAGACCTTGCGCTCCCCCACCTTCTGTTTGAGGATGCCCCACAGATGCTCAATAGAGTTTAGGTCTGGAGACATGCTTGGGCAGTCCATCACCTTTACCCTCAGCTTCTTTAGCAAGGCATTGGTCGTCTTGGAGGTGTGTTTGGGTTCGTTATTATGTTGGAATACTTCCCTGCGGCACAGTCTACAAAGGGAGGGGATCATGCTCTACCTTATTATATCACAGTACATGTTGGTATTTGTGGTTCCCTCAATGAACTGTAGCTCCCCAGTGCCAGCAGCACTCATGCAGGCCCAGACCATGACACTCCCACCTCAATGCTTGACTGTAGGCAAGACACACTTGTCTTTGTACTCCTCACCTGATTGCTGCCACACATGCTTGACACCATCGGAACCAAATAAGTTTATCGTTGTCGCATCGGAGCACAGGACATGGTTCCAGTAATTCATGTCCTTAGTCTGCTTGTCTTCAGCAAACTGTTTGTGGGCTTTCTTGTGCATCATCTTTAGAAGAGGTTCCTTCTGGGACAACAGCCATGCAGACCAATTTGATGCAGTGTGTGGCGTATGGTCTGAACACTGACAGGCTACCCCCCCACCCCTTCAACCTCTGCAGCAATGCTGGCAGAACTCATACATCTATTTCCTAAAGACAACCTCTGGATATGACGCTGAGCACGTGCACTCAACTTTTTTGGTCTACCATGGCGAGGCCTGTTCTGAGTGGAACCTGTCCTGATTAAACCACTGTATGGTCTTGCCCACCGTGCTGCAGCTCAGTCCTAAATCCCATTGAAGAAAAAAAAAACATGCTTACACTTTAAAAATAAAAACTGACCAGCCCCCAAACCAGAACCATTCCACAAAAAAGTAGCACAAGAGTGCTACTTTCAATTAAACTTTAATGCCTGATCTCACTTCAGCTTCCTTCAAACCAAATTAATATTTTTTAATAGAAAATATGTATATTCAAATATAAAATGTAACATGCAAATATTATAAATATGAATTATTAGATACATTCTTCAATGTCTGTGAGTCCATTATTATATGGGACTCCATTAATTAAAATGGTGGATAGACAATTTTTTTCAGCAAGGGGACCTCTCCTCCCATATTTAGCAAGCAAGCAGCAACTACTTCACACAATTAATATTGCACACGCAAATGCCTGTTTATCCCTGACCCCTTGCTCTTGCATAACCAATCACATGAAAGCAGGGGTTGTCAATCAGTTTAAACAAATCAGTCCAGGGGGATTTAACTCTGCCACATCTGATGTGTAAGATAGGTTAGGAAGCAGTGGTTCTTAGCATGTGGTTTGCTAGCTTACACAAGCAGCCTGAACTCAAAGGGTTCCCAAGCTGCTTCTTCACCATGATAAATTAATTCCTAAGTATTTTTCTACATTTCATAGTCTACAAGTAATAGTTTCTGTCCTGACTAGTTACTATTTCTCTGGTAACTTCAGTGGTATTTTTCTAAACCTCTACATCAGATTCACCATTGGTTAAAATGTAGATATTACTTTACAAAGGGAAAATGTATGTTGTTGTTTTTTTGTGTTTTTTTTTAGAAATGCCAAATATCCAGGAAACATTCAATTCATGTGCAAAATGTATAAATAATCATTATATTTAAAAATCTGCAAGCATTTGCCCATTGCTAGTCCAGATGGCATACAGAGATATGAGATTGAATAAATATTCAAGGTAAGGGAAACATATTGCTGTGACGAATCAAACCTTCTCAGCGTCACAATAGAGGGGTGTGGGCATGAAGGGGCTAATGGCACACAGCTCTGGTTCCCTTATCCTTGCAACTCTGCAAAAGGACCTTAAAAGAGACACCACATTAGCCCCCAAATCTTGTCCACACTGCTTTTATTAACAATTTCCCTGCTGCTACCACCAAAACTTTTTAAATTAAAGGGGAGTTTTGGGGAACCCCTAAAAACTCACACTATTTAACAATTAGGTAACGTGCCTTTAACCTTGTCTCAACAGGAGTGTGAATTCGGATATTAGAGCCCAAAAGACAGAATGAGTTTTTCTATCGGCTAGATTTAGAGTTTTGCAGCCAAAGGGGTGCGTTAGCTATGCGTGTTTTTTTCCCCCCGAACCTTTTAAATAACGCTGGTATTTAGAGTTTTCTGAAGGGCTGCGTTAGGCTCCAAAAAGGGAGCGTAGAGCATAATTTACCGCCACTTCAACTCTCAATACCAGCGTTGCTTACGGTAGCTGCCAGCTTGAAAAACATGCTCATGCACAATATCCCCATAGGAAACAATGGGGCAGTTTGAGCTGGAAAAAAAACCTAACACCTGCCAAAAAGCAGCGTTCAGCTCCTAACGCAGCCCCATTGTTTTCTATGGGAAAACACTTCCTAAGTCTGCACCTAACACCCTAACATGAACCCCGAGTCTAAACACCCCTAACCTTACACTTATTAACCCTTAATCTGCCGCCCCCGCTATCGCTGACACCTGCATTTTATTATTAACCCCTAATCTGCCGCTCTGTACACCACCGCAACCTACATTATACCTATGTACCCCTAATCTGCTGCCCCTAACATCGCCGACACCTATATTATATTTATTAACCCCTAATCTGCCCCCCCAATGTCGCCGCTACCTGACCTACACTTATTAACCCCTAATCTGCTGACCAGACCTCACCACTACTCTAATAAATGTATTAACCCCTAAAGCTAAGTCTAACCCTAACACTAACACCCCCCTAAGTTAAATATAATTTTTATCTAACGAAATAAATTAACTCTTATTAAATAAATTATTCCTATTTAAAGCTAAATACTTACCTGTAAAATAAACCCTAATATAGCTAGAATATAACAAATAATTATATTGTAGCTATTTTAGGATTTATATTTATTTTACAGGCAACTTTGTATTTATTTTAACTAGGTACAATAGCTATTAAATAGTTATTAACTATTTAATAGCTACCTAGTTAAAATAATTACAAAATTACCTGTAAAATAAATCCTAACCTAAGTTACAATTAAACCTAACACTACACTATCAATAAATAAATTAACTAAACTACCTACAATTACCTACAATTAAATCAACTAAACTAAATTACAAAAAAAACCCCCACTAAATTACAAAAAAATAAAAAAAGAATACAAGAATTTTAAACTAATTACACCTACTCTAAGCCCCCTAAAAAAATAACAAAGCCCCCAAAATAAAAAAATGCCCTACCCTATTCTAAAATAAAAAGTTAACAGCTCTATTACCTTACCAGCCCTTAAAAGGGCCTTTTGTGGGGCATGCCCCAAAGAAAACAGCTCTTTTGCCTGTAAAAAAACATACAATACCCCTCCCAACATTACAACCCACCACCCACATACCCCTAATCTAACCCACCCAAACCCCCCTTAAAAAACCTAACACTAAGCCCCTGAAGATCTTCCTACCTTATCTTCACCCAGCCGGGTATCACCGATCCATCCAGAAGAGGGTCTGAAGTCTTCATCCTATCTGGGCAGCAGAGGACCTCCGGACCGGCAGACATCTTCATCCAGGCGGCATCTTCTATCTTCTTCCATCCGGCACGGAGCGGGACCATCTTGAAGAAGCCGACGCGGAGCCATCCTTCTTCACCGACGGACTAACGACGAATGAAGGTTCCTTTAAATGACGTCTTCCAAGATGGCGTCCCTCGAATTCCAATTGGCTGATAGGATTCTATCAGCCAATCGTAATTAAGGTAGGAAAAATCTGATTGGCTGATTGAATCAGAAAATCAGATTAAAGTTCAATCCGATTGGCTGATCCAATCAGCCAATCAGATTGAGCTTGCATTCTATTGGCTGATTGGAATGTTTAACCCCTAAACCACCGCCCCCGGAGCCCACCGACACCTATATTAAAGTTATTAACCCCTATCCTGCCCCCCACTACACCGCCGCAACCTACATTAAACTCATTAACCCCTAAACCGCCACTCCCGGACCCCACCGCAGCTAAATTAAATATTTAACCCCTACACCGCCGCTCCCGTACCCTGCCGCCACCTATATTAAACTTATTAACCCCTAAACCTAAGTCTAACACTAACACTAACACCCCCCTAACTTTAATATTATTTTAATAAATCTAAATAAAACGTACTATTATTAACTAAATTATTCCTATTTAAAACTAAATACTTTGCATACAAAGAGAGAAGCGCTCTACCAGGAACGAACAACAGCTCAGTGGCTTGTTCTATGGTGATTTACCACCCGGAAGCAGCCTCTTTTAGACCAGTGTGCTTTTCACAGAAGAAAATTTTCCTGAAGTATATCAGTCTGATCCCGCCAAGTAAGGTCAGTCCAGCCCGAAATACCAGGCAATTCTCCTCTGAACAAGGAACATGACAACCCCAGACGATCGTTTCGGCCTCCTATGGGCCTCGTCAGTGAGGTACTTACCTGTAAAATAAACCCTAAGATAGCTAAAATATAACTAATATTTATATTGTAGCTATTTTAGGATTTATTTTTATTTTACCGGCAACTTTGTATTTATTTTAACTAGGTGCAATAGTTATCAAATAGTTATTAACTATTTAATAGCTACCTAGTTAAAATACTTACAAAATTACCTGTAAAATAAATCCTAACCTAAGTTACAATTAAACCTAACACTACACTATCATTAAATAAATTAAATAAATTACCTACAATTACCTCAAATTAAATTAAATAAACTAAACTATAGTACAAAAATTCTGATCAGCCAATAGAATGCGAGCTCAATCCGATTGGCTGATTGGATCAGCCAATCAGATTGAACTTCAATCTGATTGGCTGATTGAATCAGCCAATCAGATTTTTCCTACCTTAATTCCGATTGGCTGATAGAATCCTATCAGCCAATCGGAATTCGAGGGACACCATCTTGGATGACGTCCCTTAAAGGAACCTTCATACGTTGTTCAGTTGTTGGTTAAAGAGGATGGCTCTGCGTCGGCTCCTTGGAAGATGGCTCCGCTCCGGATGGATGAAGATTGAAGACGCCGCCTGGATGAAGACTTCTACCGGATGAAGGACCTCCTCTGCGCACCTTGGATGAAGATTTCGGCCCGGTTGGGTGAAGACGGCTCAAGGTAGGATGATCTTCAGGGGGTTAGCGTTAGGTTTTTTAAGGGGGGGTTTGGGTGAGTTAAAGTAGGGGTATGTGGGTGGTGGGTTTTAATGTTGGGGGGTTGTATTTTTTTTACAGGTAAAAGAGCTGATTACTTTGGTGCAATGCCCCACAAAAAGCCCCTTTAAGGGTTGGTAAAAGAGCTGGTTACTTGGTAATTTAGAATAGGGAAGGGCATTTTTTTATTTTTGGGTTTATTATTTTATTAGGGGGCTTAGATTAGGTGTAATTAGTTTAAACTTCTTGTAATTCTTTTTTATTTTCTGTAATTTAGTGTTGTTTTTTGTACTATAGTTTAGTTTATTTAATTTAATTTAATTTTAGGTAATTGTAGGTAATTTATTTAATTTATTTAATGATAGTGTAGTGTTAGGTTTAATTGTAACTTAGGTTAGGATTTATTTTACAAGTAATTTTGTACTTATTTTAGCTAGGTAGTTATTACATAGTTAATAACTATTTAATAACTATTGTACCTAGTTAAAATAAATACAAAGTTGCCTGTAAAATAAAAATAAGTCCTAAAATAGCTACAATGTAATTATTAGTTATAATGTAGCTATCTTAGGGTTTATTTTACAGGTAAGTATTTAGTTTTAATTAGGATTAATTTAGTTAATACGAATAATATTATTTAGTTAATAATAGTAAGTTTTATTTAGATTTATTAAAATAATTAAGTTAGGGGGGTGTTAGGGTTAGTGTTAGACTTAGGTTTAGGGGTTAATAATTTTAATATAGGTGGCGGCGGTATAGGGGTGGCAGGATAGGGGTTAATAATTTTAATATAGGTGGTGGCGGTATAGGGGGGCAGGATAGGGGTTAATAATTTTAATATAGGTGGAAGCGGTATAGGGGGGACAGGATAGGGGTTAATAATTTTAATATAGGTGGCGGTGGGGTCCGGGAGCAGCGGTTTAGGGGTTAAACAATTTATTTAGTTGCGGCAGGGTCCAGGATCTGTAGGATAGGGGTTAATAAGTTTATGTAGGTGGCGGCGGTATAGGGGGCTGCAGATTAGGGGTTAATATTTATAATGTAGGTGACGGCAGGGTCAGGGAGTGGCAGTATAGGGGTTAACATGTTTAATATAGTTGCGGCGGGGTCCGGGAGCGGCGGTTTAGGGGGTAATAAATTTATTTATTTGCGGCAATGTAGGGGGGGACAGATTGGGGTGTTTAGACTTGGGGTACATGTTAGGGTGTTAGGTGCAAATGTTTCCCATAGGAATCAATGGGATATCGGGCAGCAGTGAACATGAGCTTTCGCTATGGTCAGACTCCCATTGATTCCTATGGGATCCGCCGCCTCCAGGGCGATGGATTGAAATCCAGGTACGCTGGCCCGGATAGTGGCGAGCGTACCTGGTAGTAGTTTGATAACTACCAAAAGTCAGATTGTGCTGAACTTGCATTCGGAACATCTGTAGTGACGTAACCATCGATCTGTGTCGGACTGAGTCCGGTGGATCGAAGCTTACGTCACTATATTCTACTTTTGCCGGGCAGTAGGGGTTGATAACTAAGGCGAATCAGCCTTGCCACAAATACGCTGCGGAATTCCAGCGTATTTGCGGTTGACTGCTTGATAACTAGAGGCCAATGGCTCCATTTGAGAAAGGTTCGCATATGAACCAAAACGTTATGGGTTAAGGCCCTACTTTTTACACTTTGTGGATTAAAGGCTTGTTACAAAGTTTCCTGAATTGCCTGCTTTTTTCCGGATGCACAGTATACCCTCAGCCAGGTTTGTGTTCTGGACATTGCATATATATATATATATATATATATATATATATATATATATCCAAAATTCCAGATCTTGCCCTCAAATGGAGAACTGCCTGGGTGCAACTTTGAGAATAAATAGTAGCCAAAAAGAAGTGCACTCTCAGGTCTTTCACAGCAAAAATTACTTTATTTCTGTAACGTTTTCGGAGGTCTCGCCTCCTTCATCAGCATAGTTAAAACAAAGCATAGAATACAAATAAATAGTGACATATTCACTCATACCACTCAAAACAAGCCCCTTTCCCTTGGCGCCAAACTACCGACAATGGAACGCATACTGCGTTCCATCAGTGATGAAGTGCCGGAAGTGGTGCGCTATGTCACTTCCGGTAAACAAAATATTGCCCAAATATGTGAAACAATTCAATACGTGAAGATGAGCGTGATCGGATCTCTCCTGCATGTGTGTGCTCACATCAACAACAGTACCTAGTGCGGATACTACAAAACAAACATGAAAAGAATAGTTTTAGCGACACGGATGCACGTTGTCATGGCAACCTGTGTGTACATCGTATCCCATTCATTCTATGGGGAAAAAAAATTAATAAAGATAAAGGACAAATGTGTTCCACAATTCTATGTGGTGTTATACACAACTCAAAAAGTGCAGTGCTAATTCATATACATATATATTGTACTTAACGTAACCAAAAGATTGACTGCCTACCCTGATAGCAAAAAAAATTACAATTACGTGCTGTGCTGCAGGTTTTCAGCCATACAAGACTCAAGTTTTAATCTAAATAAAAGGTTTAATTAATGTATACCCATAAGGACTGCATACTTGCACCCTAATGTAATGCAGGGGTCCACTAATACCCAGTATGAAATAATCCTCCAAGACGGTAATGTGAATTATAAATTGGATTATCCCATAATTACTATGCTGAGTATAGTATGAGAAACCTCAACATAATGAAACCCCTGGTTATTTCTATCTGAGAGCATATTGCTGCAGTCCCCCTAGTCAATATTGACTAGCTAACTAAAACTATATCATTATTTCAATGATCTATAGTTATATCCAAAAATAAATAAATTATTATATCACACATGCAACCGCCTCATACATCGTCAGTATCACTAACCACATGAACATAGTTCATAAAAGAGAAAAAAATAAATTAAAAACAAGTATATAGCAGGGTCCTTATATTCAATGCTGTAATTCCCCTCTGGGCGATGGTTTAACTCTATAAGTCCCAGGATTGCCTTATCATACTCCACACAGAACACTATAAGGTTGCATAATGCTCCCATGATCCTTCTTTGTGTTGGTTGATTTTTCACTCTTCTGGATCTTTAGCCATGCTGAGATCATTTAGGTATTACAATGTCTTACAGCCTTACTGGATTTGATATAATGTGATGTGATCTTCAGGCTATGTAGGGAATCCAAGTGACTTTCCTTCATGGGTTGACCTGTATAGGTTGTTCTTATTGCTTGAATTAGAAGAAATTGTCCCTGCACGGTTCTGCTTAGCCATTGATATAGCGCTGTTAAATGCTCAACCAATTCTATTAGCCTTGTAATGATGGATTGGCTACGTGTGTAAATGAACAAATGGTAACTCCAAAGCACCACTACCTGACTTCCACACAGGCACTGGAAGACCCCAAGTCCCCCATACCTGATGCTGTGGATACACCGGGTAAGGTAAACCCCCATAACAGGGTTCGCCCAGCCCAGGATACACAGAGTCATGGTAGTCAAGGTACCGTACCCTAAGAATGTATCACACCTTATAGCCACATTACATTAAGGCTTTAAAATCCGGAGTTGTATTGAGCCCACCTGGGTATATCGTGCCCAATCGATACATCCACTGAGCCTCCCGCTGCAGTAGTATCTTACTTCTATCCCCTCCCCTATCCAAGGGGGGACATGATCGATAGGTGTGTATCTTATTGATGACACTGGATGTTTAAGTTGTGCACAGTGCCTGGCCACTGGTTGGTCCGAGTCCCCATACTTTAGAGCTGACCGGATGGCATGTCGATGATTTGCCATTCTTTCTCTGAGTGTGCCCGTCGTTTTGCCAACGTTAAAACGAGAACACGGACACACCAACAGATATATGACAAATGTTGTTGTGCAGGTGATTGAATGGCGAATACCAAACTGTCGATTGGTATGTGGGTGATGAAATGTCTTTGTATTAATGAGCCCATTACAGGTGGTGCACCCTAGACACCGATAGGATCCCTTGATGTTAGTATATGTCATGGATCTGTAACTTGCCCTTGGGTCCGTCTTGACCAGTAGGTCATGCAGGTTTGTGCCCCTCCTGTAGCCCACCATAGGTTTGAGGTGGTTACTGAAGCGTAGCTTTGGGTCAGATGACACAATGGGCCAATGTGTCCTTAAGATCGATCCAGCATTTCTAGTGCTAGGTGAAAATGTAGTGGCCATTATGAGCTTTTCATCTGTGATTTGTCTTGGTTTTTTTGCTAGCAGTTGTGTCTGTGTATATTGTGACACTTCTTCCATCATTAGTTTGATATCTTGTGTCTTATACCCTCTCTCTGCAAATTTTTCACCCATTTCCAACAACTGAGAGGCTCCCTTCCTAGGATCAGAATTATTCCTCACTGTTCTAATTAATTGTGACTTAAGTATGCCTTTACGTAGTGCTGGGGATGACAGCTATCTGATCTCAACAGGGAATTCCTGTCTGTAGGTTTGCTGAATAGTGTGCACCCCAGTCCCTGTGCCGTTTTAAAGACCTTAAGATCAAGAAAATTGATGGATTGCAAATCGGCCATCATTTTAAACCGAACAGTGGTTTGTGTGTTATTAAACGAATCAAACCAGCCATGGAGATCATCCATGTCCCCTCTCCAAATCAAAAAGATATAATCTATGTACCTACAGTAGAAAGTGATAGAAGAATCACATTTACCCCATAGGTACAGATTTTCAAAGTGAGACATAAATATGTTCGTATATGAGGGGGCCATGGATGACCCCATGGCTGTACCTGCTACCTGCAGAAAGAATTTGTCCTCAAATCTAAAATAATTCTTGTTAAGACAGAAATCCACTAATGCCAATAAATATTCAATCGGTGGTCCCTCGTATAGGGGGCTACTCACCAGATGTGCCTTCACAGCCTCTTGTCCCTCTTTATGGGGAATGATTGTGTAGAGGCTGTTCACGTCCATGGTGACCAAGATGTCACCAGGCTGGACGTGAACAGCCCCCAGCAATCTGATAAATTCACTGGTATCTAGCAGATAGGACCGTGTTTCCTTAACAATCGGCTGCAATACCAGATCAATGTATTGCGATACCGGTTGACATAAGGAATTCACAGCTGATACTATGGGGCGTCCAGGTGGTTTTTCTGCATTTTTATGGACTTTTGGGATCATGTACAATATAGGTATCTTAGGGTGAAGAGTAGTACAAAATCTTTGTATGTGTTCTGAGATAAAACCCTGTTCAAAACCCATGCAAAGCAGGTCATCTAGTTGTTTTTTGAACAGGCCAGTCGGGTCAGACCACAAAGCAATGTAAGTTGATGTGTCAGAGAGTTGGGTCACAATGTAATCTCTATAATATTCATAGTCCATAGAAATAAAGTAACTTTTGCTGTGAAAGACCTGAGAGTGCACTTCTTTTTGGCTACTATATATTATATATATATATATATATTATATATATGTGTGTTATGCTGTGTTTTTATATATATATATATATATATATATATATATATATATATATATATACATACTGTATCATAGGCAGCTCTGGTGTCAGGCCAAATAGGCCTCACTCATGATGAGACCTCGCAGAAGGGCACAGAAAAAGGTGTTTTTTGTTTGTTTTCTTTTATTGCTCTGGGATGTTAGTTTTTTGGTAGTATAGTGGTCCTGCCCATCAACTTTCTCCTGGCATAGTTGTATATTCTAACACTCACACCCTCTTACACAACTGCAAGCTGTCAAGTGCAGACTTCTCACTGTATATGCAAACTAAATAAAAAAATTAATTATGTATATATATATATATATATATATATACATATATACATACACACACACACACGTGTAGGGATGTTCATGTAAGCTTGCATATATTGTTTTGAACATTAGAACATATCTGCAAAACATCAGCATTGTAATAAAAGAGTTTGTGATAAGCATATTGAAGTGTGCTAAGTTTACGATTAATCAATATACAGTGTTTTGCTTATTTGGTTATTGGTTATTGTTTTCTGCATTGAAACTGGCAATCGGAAAAAAATGGACAATGACAAAGCCCAGATCACTTTTAAAAATGGCAGTTGTTAGAATTGATACCTTTGTAGAATGTGTGAGGAAAAAAAATAATTAGATGTTTTAAATCAACCTAAAATGTTTTTTTCATGATTCAGTTTCCACTTGAATTCTATTATCAAAGTTGCTTTGTTCTCATGCCATTTTTTGTTGAAATGATACATAGATACTGTAGGTAATGTACACGTCTGGAATACTATATGGCAGGAAACAAGACCTGTTATAGAGTGCTACAGAAAAATGTGCATTTTTAAGCTTATCTCCTTGATTTTTTTAAAAAGCATACCAAGTGAACATTTGAAAAAATTATTGATAGAGAAAATTTGATGATAGAAGTCAATTGGAAACTTGTTTAAAATTGCATGCACTATCTGAACCATGAAAGAAAATGTGGGGTTTCATGTTTAAAGGGAAAGTCTACACCAGCATTTTTATTGTTTAAAAATAGATAATCCCTTTATTACCCATTCCCTAGTTTTGCAAAACCAACACAGTAATATAAATACACTTTTTACCTCTGTGATGACCTTGCATATAAGCCTCTGCAAACTGCCCACTTATTTCAGTTCTTTTGACAGACTTGCATTTTAGCCAATTAGTGCTGGCTCACCTTAACTCCACGTGTGTGAGCACAGTGTTATCTATATGACACATATGAACTAACTCCCTCTGGTGGTGAAAAACTGTCAAAATGCCCTGAGAGAAGAGGCTGCCTTCAAGGGCTTAGAAATTAGCATATAAACCTCAGATCGATGCTTACGTCATTACAGATGTTCCAAATACACATTCGACTCTATTTGACACTTTTTCAAAGTTATCAAATAGTTAACAGATACGCTCGCGGCTATTCCGGCCCAGTGTACCTGGTTTTCAATCCGCCACCCTGGAGGCTGCGGATGCCATTGAGCTCTCATCCTATTGGCTTTTTGGAACAGCCAATAGGATGAAAGCTGCTCAAACCCTATTAGCTGATTGGAACAGCCAATAGGATTTTAGCAGCTCTAATCCTATTGGCTGAATGAAATCTTTCAGCCAATAGGAATGCAAGGGACGTCAATTGCATTGAAGTTCCAGTTTACGGCGGAGACTGTATTGAAGAGGATGCTCCACGTCGGATGTCTTCAGGATGGACTCGCTCTGCGCCGGGTGGATGAAGATAGAAGATGCCGTCTGGATAAAGACTTCTCCAGCTGGATGAAGATGGAAGAGGCTGCACGGATGAAGACTTCCTACCGCCCAGATGAAGACTTCTTGCTGGCTGGAAGTATCCCTCAAGCAGGACTTCAATAACTGTAAGTGTAACTGTAAGTGGATCGGCGGTGGTTAGTGTTAGGTTTATTTAAGTTTTTTTTGGGTGGTTTTTATTTTTAGAGTAGGGTCTGGGCAGGTAAAAGAGCTAAATGCCCTTTTAAGGGCAATGTCCATACAAATGCCCTTTTCAGGGCAATGGGGAGCTTACGTTATTTTAGATAGGGTTTTTATTTGGGGGGGGGTTGGTTGGTGGGTTTTACTGTTGGGGTGTGTTTTTTTTACAGGTAAAAGAGCTGATTTATTTGGGGCAATGCCCCACAAAAGGGCCATTGGTAGTTTATTGTAGGCTAGGTTTTTTTTATTTTGGGGGGGCTTTTTTATTTTGATAGGGCTATTAGATTAGGTGTAATTCTTTTTTATTTTTGATAATGTGTTTTTTTTTTTTCTTCCTAATTTAGGCCTCGCTTCCATTGAGTCGTTAAAAATGGAGCCGTAAGCTACCGAAGCGGACGACAGCTAAAAGTAATTTACGGCTCCATTTTAGTACCAGGTTTCCATTGAAAAGATTAGCGTGTTGCGCGCAGTCGCTCTTTTCGGCCGTACGTAAGTTTGCGTTGCCAACCGATGTCGGATTTGTCGAAAAGCGTGCCATAACAAGTGCATTGCCATGGTAACCCGACCTCTGTCTATAAGAATAACGGTTTGCGCCTGCGCTCTTTACCTGTGATCGCCTCTAGAGAGAAAGACACGGGAGCTAGTTGCGTTGGTAGGAGTTTTGGGTTTTTGAGAGTTGTTTGAGAGTTAGTGGAGAGTTTGATATTTGATTTTCATATATTCTTATTGTAGGCCTCATATAATATTAGGAACACACACACACACATCCATACATTAGTTAATTAACACACATTAGTTTATACACACAAATACACACACACACACACATACACACTTTTATTTGATACAAACACATTCACAATTTTTTTTTTCATTAACCCCCATATCCCCATCTTCCTTTATTACTCCTTTCATTAATCCCCTTATTCCACTTCCCATCCCCCCTTTGACTACCCTTCCCTTCCTCACTATATAACTTTTTTTTTTATATATACATTTTTCCCATCCTATTTTTATTTTTTTACATCCATATTTTTTGGTTCATTTGACTATATAGCTCACCCCTTTCTTCATTTTCATCCCTTATTATTTTTCTATAATTTTGTTCTAATCCTCCTTATTTTTTCCTTTTTCATTTACATCCCTTTGTTTATTTTCACCCCCACAATTTTTTTTTTTTGAGGGATATAGAATAGAGATAGTTAGGGTCTAGATAGGTTAGGTAGTTAGTTTTGGGGCTATTTAATTTAGGGTTTAGTTAGGTGAATTAGTGTAGTTAGGTAAGCTAGGGACTTTAGTGTTAGGTTAGAGTTAGGGAGGAAGGAGAAAGGGATGGATAGGCCTAGTGGAGTTGGGAAGGGGGTGGCTAGGGGGAGGGCAGTGGTGAGGGTGGATAGAGGGAGGGGGAGGGGGGAAGTAGGGAGTAGTATGGGCAGGAATAGGGGCCGAGGTTTGGGTGGAGGATTTGTCCTTCCTCAAACCCTGGCAGAGGAGGGAAGGAGAGAGGGTGGAAGAGGAATGGAGGTGGGAGGAGTGAGGAGGAGTCAGCCTCAGCTAGGCACAAAAAGAAAAGGGAAAGTGGGGCAGACTGTGGCAACTGGGGGTGGGGCTGGTGGTAGCCTGTCACAGCCTGCAGGGACAGAGGAGGTAGAGAGGGCTGGTCCCCAGTCACAGGAGGGAGAGTCTGTGTCTGCTGGCCCTTCAGGTGTGAAGGGCAGGCTTAGAGAGGAGAGGTACTCTGAGGAGGAGAAGGAGGCTCTTGTTGAGGCATACTTGGAGAGGGCAGCTCAGCTGGAGAACCCTAACCTGAGGCCGGCTGTCCGGAATAAGCTGTGGGAGGAGATTCGAGTGGCAGTCAGCTGCTTAGGACGTAATCGTTCTACTGCCAGCATTAAACACCGCTATCATGACTGCAGGAGGGAAACCAAAGCTAAGCTGGCACAGCAATCCAAATATGCACGTGGGACAGGTGGTGGTCCTAGCAAGAGAATACACCTAAGGTCATGGGAGGAGATGATGGCCAATGTCATCTCAGATGAATCTGTCCTAGGATGTAAGGGGACAATGGACACATCAGTGCCAGCTGAAGAGGTCCATGAAGGTGAATATTAAATATCATATGTAATAAATGTTTTATTTCTAACAAATATATGTTAACATCAGAAATATATATCGGCTTTGTTTTTTAAAATATAAATGTAATCATACACATGTGTAATACAGAATATAGAATGTTCATATTTTATATATGTTTAGTAATCAATTGTGTTCAAGCATCAGTGGAAAACATACCTAGGTAGGATTAGTACAAGTAATGTTTTACATGGTTCAAAGTCTAATTTGCACAGTAACTTAAAGTGATAGTAAACCCAATTTTTTTATTTCATGATTCAGATAGAGCAGCAATTTTAAGCAACTCTCTAATGTACTACTATTCTAAATATTTCTTTGTTCTCTTGGTATCTTTTTTTGAAAAAGTAGGAATGTAAGCTATGGAGACTTTGCATTTTTGGTTCAGAACCCTGGCTAGCGCTCGTGATTGGTGGCTACATTTAGCCACCCAATAAGCAACAGCAACCCAGGTTCTGAAACAAAAATTGTCTGGCTCTTAAGCTTTACATTCTTGCTTCTCAAATAAAGATACCAAGAGAAGGAAGAAAATATGATAATAGGAGTAAAATATAAAATGTTGACTAAATTTGCATGCTCTGTCTGAATCATGAAAGTTTAATTTGTACTTCATTGCCCCTTTAATGGCATCTTAACATAGTTGTAGTGGATATATTCATCCAGATTTCTGGAGTGGCTATCTGCTCAAACAAGCAAGGGTATAGATTTAAATTCTTTCTATCTATATCATATATATGGACTATGTGTAATACAAAGAGTCGCTTTGAGGCACAATCTTTAAATATACACCTCTGGTTAAATATGTTTAAGTTCATACAGAAATTATATATATATATATATATATATATATATATATATATATATATATATATATATATATATAAAACTATATCTATATCTATAAAATTGATTTTCAAATGTTAGATGTTTCATCAGATTAATTTATAATTACAATTTATTTTTCAGAATTGGAACATGAGTATGAGTCCTCAACAAGACCGGAGGCCAGTGATGTTCCGGAATTCAGTGAGGAGGAGGAGGGGGATGTTATTGAAGCTGGATACTCCTACCTCAGCATACTTGAAGGAGATGAGCAACAGCCACTGGCCTATGAGGTTGAAAATGTTCCTGGCCCATCCCCATATTCATCTGGGAGGACATATCATCAGATGCAGCCTCCACCACCACAGCATTATCAGATGCATCCTCCACCACAGCATTATCAGATGCATCCTCCACCACAGCATTATCAGATGCATCCTCCACCACAGCATTATCAGATGCATCCTCCACCACCACAGCATCGGCAGATGCCTCCTTCATCACCACAGCATCAGCAGATGCATCCTTCATCACCACAGCATCAGCAGATGCATCCTCCACCGCAGCATATGTACTATATGCCACCTCAACAACACATTCAGCACCCTCCCATGGCACAACAAATGCCGCCACCACTACCACCACCACAACAATCACCACCACCCCCCACCAATGTCTGTCCTCAATTGGATATTGAGCCACCCACACAGTCCCCAAGACTGAGTGACGACAACCTCACACAGAGCCAGGAATATGTGCCGGAGACACCTATACAGCCACAAGTGCCCCCCATGGAATCCAATATCCCCGCACAGTCCCAGCAGGATGCTCTACTGAGGCTCATTCACAGGGAGCTTAGACTTACTAGGCTCCAGCAGCAGCAGGATTTCAGGAGGCTACAGAGCCAGATGGACATACATAATGCCGCACTCGTGCGCCTGGCAGAGGCAGTGGAGAGGGTTGCAGATAGGCCGCAAACTCCCTCCTCACTCGCATCCTCCGTTATCTCCCTGCAGGACCCTGAATCGCATGTTTTAGCCTCCCAGTCAGCTGGTGTGCGTCGCCCAAGACGCCACACTTCCATCCCAAGTACCTCTCCTCCAAAGGCCAAATCCCGCCGCAAGCATTAAGAAGTATTTTTCTTTTTAAATTATTTCCAGATATATAATATCTAATTTTTTTTTATGAAGCACTTTCTTAAGTGTGATTTCCATCTCATAAATATGCATATATTTTTCTAATCAAAATTAGAAAATATATTTCAAAATTGTTTTAATAGCTGTTTATTTTCAAAACATTAACAGCTTTATTCATTTTTATTTCACATGATGTCAATTAATATGCAGGTGTACATTGTTGATAAATGTATGTGTCCTTTTATTGAGGATATTATGCCGTTTAAGAATACTTGGGGATACGTGTCTGAAATTTATACAGTATATGCTATCTAACATTGGTCAACGTGACATGTGTAAATGTTATGATTTATATTCCACAAGCATATGTTGTTTGCTCCTTCAGATGAAGCTAATAAGGCTTATACAGTTATAGAAGAGTTGAAAAGTAAATATTCCTTCCTGTTGATATGGCCAAACACCTTGCATTCATTATAGTCCTATGTGGAATGTAATATCTGAAATATATACCTATCATGACTAATACCCATCATGACTAATGCACTCCTTTTTGTCAAGATTATTATTCAATATTTAGAATAATTAGATAAATGTATCTTTATGATATTTAAGCAATGATGTATACACAACATATATGTGATTGCCATGATATAGAGGTGATTAATACATTTTAATTGACATCATATGAACAGACACAGACTCTCCCTGGGACCAATGCACAATGCACTTTTAAATTGTTTCAATAATTCCATGTTAAAGACAATACTTCATATCTCTTGAAGTATGGAATATTAAGCACTTATGTATTTTGGTTAATAGTCTAAATATTGCAAATGTATTATCTGCTTTAGCAGACATGACATTACATATATTTTATAAATATTAGTACTATGACACATAACTTTAATGTGTCATCGTTTTGTATTGAATAAATATGATTTTCACATTGAAAATTACATTTGAATGAGGGTAAATCTGTAATAATAAAACTCATCTTCATTATAAACAACTTATTTCCTTTGAATTATTTTTCTATATGTATTGAGATTATATATAGCATCCCTGGGCAAAGGTTTCATTTTGAATAGGTAGATATTTTATTTATATTTATAATATTTTACCAGGAAAGATACATTGAGATTTCTATAGTTTTCAAGTATGTCCTGGGTACACACAACATTGCATTGATACAATGGGTACAATAAAAAAAAAAATAATAATAATACATATGCCCAAAAATTTAACATAGAACAGGTAGGAAATATATAATCAACAATGACAGGTGCATTCTGTTTTGAGATATGTAGAGAAGGATCTCTTAAAGGATATTAGGCATGGGGAAGGTTTGAAAGTGTGCGGGAGGTCATTCCATAATTGTGGTGCTTGCATATATTTTTATATATACATACATATTGAAATTTCTATGACAACATGGGTGCAAATATTCCTATACATAGGACCAATAAATGTAGCATATATAATGTTATTTGTACATTGAAACACTCATATATTTTTTTTGATTTGCAATTTCAATGAGAAACAGGCCTCAAAAAGCTCTTTTTTCCTCCTTTACACCTAGTTGAGCTGGGGGTAATATGTCTCAATGTATCGACAGCCTCCGACAGTGTATTAACGGTTAGCGCTTTCAATGGAAACCTGGTATAATTTATCGATTAACGGCTTCTATTACTTTCTATGGGACGCGAAAATCTTTTCGGCAGCCGAAGTCCGGAAGCCGATATAGAGGTATAACGCGCCATTGGAAACAGTCGTTAAACGCTATTGCTTTCGACAGCATATTTAACGGTTTGCGAGTGCACGCAAACTGAATTACGACTCAATGGAAGCGAGGCCTTAGTGTTTTTTATTTTTTGTAACTTAGCGTTGATTTTTTTGGAAATTTAGTAATTTTAATAAGGTTAAATAGTATATTTAAATAATTTGAGTAGGGTTAGGGTTTTTTAATATGTAATTTAGTTAATTTAATTGCTAGTTTAATTTAATTGTAGTATAATAGTTAGGGTAGGTTAATTAATAGTTTAAAAATAGTTTATTTTAATTCTACAGGTAAGTTTAAATTTATTTTAAGATAGGGATGATGTAATTTTCATTTAAAGTTAGCGGGTTGTTAGGTTTAGGGGTTAATAGCTTAATTTAGTTTATGGTGATGTGGGGGGCTGGCGGTTTATAGGTTTAGTTAGTGGTAGTGATGTGGGAGGCCAGATGTTTAGGGGTTAATATGTTTATTTAGGTTGCGGCAGGGTCTGGGAGCGGCGGGATAGGGGTTAATAACTTTATTTAGGTTTAAATCTTTACACACTTTAAAGCAAGAAATTCTGAAATAATTTTATGCTATTCAATCAATAGAGTCACTAAAATAGTGTTGTTACCATACAGATTTCAAGTGGCGCTCTATTTAGTGCTTTTGCTTGCGCATATATACCTCTGGAAGTAAACTTTTAATGCGTGCGGGTTTGCGCATGTATTACAAGATAAGAATAAAATGTTTGCTAACTTCCGGACTTTGGATATTATGACCGTGATTGCTTTCTTCTCCCCATAGACTTTAATGGAGTGCGCTTAACCCCCCCAAAAAAACTAACATTTATTGTCTGTGCGATAACCTGACATTGCTTTAGACCTACAGTGCTAAACCCGAAGGTAGTAATACATATAAGAGAATTGGAATATAAAATATTTATAGTAAATACACAGAAAAACACATTATGAAATATTGAAATTTAATAAAAATGTTTTTTCTTATCTTAAGGTATTTGAGTGGAAAGGGCTCCAAAGTGTGTGTATATACATATATATATGTGTATATATGTATATACATGCGTATATAAGTGTGTGTGTATATACATATATATGTGTATATGTGTATATATGTATATACATGCGTATATAAGTGTGTGTGTATATATATGTATATATATATATATGTGTGTGTGTATATCTGTATGCATATAAATACATACCTATGTTTATACACATATATATATATATATATACACCCATACACATATTTACTAGTCCTAAAGCCCGTGTACATGGGCCAAAATCCCCATCCACTTGGATCCCCTCTCCCTCCTTCCCCTTCCCTGCCGCTCTCAGCATTTTTTATTTTCTATAGTGCAGCACTCCCATCCGCTCCCACCACCCCCTCCAGCTATGGGCCGCACACCTGCCTGCCTCCTAAACCTTCATCGCACTACCACTGCCCGATGCAGAGAGGGACACAAAGTTTCCCTCTCTACTTCAGTAGCTCTTGCGTAATCACGTGCATGTGTGTAGGATGTTATATTTATATGTTTAAAATTGTTATTTTGCTGATTATGTAATTTTTAACACTACATTTATTTTGGAGTTCATGTTTCTTAAATTTGCGAGATTTTGTCAAAGAAAGAAGATTAACAAGGTGTGATATTATTATCTTGTATAAGAAACTGACCTTGACTGTTACCATTTCCAATAGTGGGCTTTAAAAAAGGTAATTTTCACCATTCAAATTAAGGACCCACTTCCGTTGTGCTTACAACAGGGTTTAATGACAGTATCATGTTGAGTATAGGAAGCTATTACAGTTTGGCGTTATTGAAGCAGGTTGTTAGTTTCAATGGCCAAAATCTATTTTTTATTTACATAAACACAATTTAAATTGGGAGAAATTTTTAAAGTCTACTATTTAAAATCAGTAACGTTATGACCATTGATGAACTAATAATTAATATCATTTATTTGTAATCTCCATTCTTTGGCAAAATTTAGCAAATTTTAGAAACATGATTTTCACACTAAATGAAGTGTTTAAAAATTGTCTAATAAACAAATGAACAATATTAAACATATAAATATGACATTCGCTTTACAACATAGCAATATTATGACAAGATTTAAATAATCTTCCCAAAGTTTTATACAGGTATAAATTGTACCAGGTCTCCTCTTGTTAGCTATGGGAGGATAAGGTGTCACACCTCCAACTAGTGAAACCTTCTACTTCTTTGTGTATCTGTAAAGGAGTTACTGGTTTATAGTAATATAATACCATAAAGTGAACGTAGTTGATACTCACCCTCCATCTTAACTAGCCTCACCATTATAATGAATCTAAGATACTGCACTGTTTTATTATTACAGGCTAGATTACGATTGGAGCACAATTGATCGCTCCCGCATTATCCTGGCTAGACTTTGACTTTCTGCGTGTGTCAGGTAGCGCATGTATTACAAGTTGAAAGTAAAACGTTTGCTTGCGCACTAACCTGACGCTGCACAAAAGACGAACTTCAAATATTGTGACTGCATTAACGTATTCCCCTATAGATTTCAATGGAGCATGAAAAGCAGGGGATAAAGATCACCCTTAATCATGCACAAACCTGATCGCATTTTCTCATGATTTTTTAACACCTGAGACCTCATATCTTTGAACCCTTATAACTGTTTATGCAATTTTTATTTTACATTTTTATCAGACTCTGTTATTATGAGTATAACTTTTCCTTTTTAATGCATTTTTATGTGTTTTGTGCAACTTTTTAGTTGAGTGTAACAGTTAACTAGATATATGAAGCTGTACCATCCAGAAATGCGTTAAATTCAATTGCGATCAAGCGTGTTTTCTTTTCACTCGTAATACCTCACTATTTCCGATGCACGCAAGAGCCGTGATAAACCTCTTTTCGTTTGCACACAACAGTTAGTGCATCATTCGTAATTTAGCTCTTTATTGGTGTGCACAGTGCTACTTTATTATTCAAATTGTGGCCATTCCCATTGTCATGATCAATGCTTGCATGTAGTTTATTGAGGCTATTTATATATGTTTCTGTGTAGCTGTAATGTGCTCAAAGATTTTTCTTTATTGAAAATGTTTGTTATCAACTCTGACAGATAATAGATTCTGGCATCTAGAAAGGGCAAATGACAGACTTCAGGTAAGGAGCTAAAAACAATAAATATTTTGCTTACATACGACTATTCCTAGCATTGTTTTACTTCAGTAACAAGTCCTAATAGGCTCTTCAAAATAAGGCTGTTGGTAGATGACGATTGTATATTAAAAAACAATTGCTGAAAACAAAATTAAGGCATTCAAATTTTTTTTTAAACTCATCTTCTATAATATATTGATAGCAGAAGAATATTCTAATTACAAGGTGTTTACTGTCTCTTTAAAGAACATGACAAATTCATTTTATGGCATTCCAAACATATTCTTCTAACTAAAAAAATAAAATCTAGAAAATAAATGTAATAATTATATCTAAAGCAAAATTGTTTTCTTGTGACTTTATATACTCTGGATACAAAATGAATATGAGATCCTGTTATCATAGAACCAGGTTTTTCAATTATAACGTGCTCTAGTAACTGATAGCACAGTTAAAATTACATCCAATAGTACAGATTTAAAATGATCAAATGCACCAAAATATCCAATTGTTTATATATATATATATATATATATATATATATATATATATATATATATATTACTTGTTTATTTTTTTTTACCAGCCATGCCATACTAAGGTTTACCATAATATTTTGTTTTTATTCAATGTTTTCTTTTAATAATGCTATTTTGCATATTTTATGTAGAAGATTATTCCTATAACAGTTGTTATCTAAGCTAACAATAAAGTCAAAATTAAAAATGTATTTAAATATAAAAGAAGTGTTCATCAATCCATATGAAAGGCATTTGGGAACTCTGATCTGCTCTATAAATTGATGAGTACTATATTGACACAAGTATTTCATGAGTAGTAAACCTTCAACCCTAGTTTCTTGAGTAGAAACTCTCAGCATATTCCATTTCTATCCATCAAAGCACTTCATCTCTTTTAGAACTGTCAATTAGTGGCTCAAGTTTGTGATTACTTGAACACCTAGTCTATTTAAAACTAATTGCTTGGTGCCTGTCTAACTAAATTGCATTCTCTACACTATATATAGAAGATATATAGTTTTCACTCTATAAATTAAGTGTAGGATGCAATTTGGGAAATGATTGGGTAAAATGTGAAAGAAATGATTATCATTGAGTCTGAAGAGGAATTTAAACAAGGAACTCAATCATCATTGTATCAAATAAAATCATTATTCCATATTAATCTCTCAAGAACAGTTTCTTACGCTATCATAATTATTATCATTTGTTCCTCAGGTGTCACCATATTCTACATAGAGGTTATATGAAATAAAGGAAAAAAGACACATCAATACATATGTATACAGAAGGAAACACAAGCTTATAATTAATAGGTCTAACAGATTATTAACTAAATAAATTCAAATGATGCTTCTCATACCTGCAGATACATGTGCCCCCATTTACCAGTAGAGCAGAGAGGGTTGTTTTTATCATCCAATGAGAAATATTAGGAAGTAGAAAACCAATATTACAATATTAGTTTCAACTAAACTTCAAAGGCCATTATATTTAAAAAAATAATATATATATATATATATATATATATATATATATATATATATATATATATATATATATATATATATATATATTTATATATACATACATGTTCCAATTCATTAGAGCATGAAATTTTAAGACTAGCAACCCAAAGGGTTTAAATACATTGTAGAAGTTCCACTTGGGACCCCCAGAGCACTGCTGGTCTCGAGCGGAAACTGCTACTGACCCATTCAGCAGGACTCTGAGTGACTAGTTCTGATGATTAGATCAGTAACATTTTTTGAAGATCAATGCTGCTCCCGAGCTGTACTCCTATTATGTTTTTATCTGTGTGTGTGTGTTTGGGGGGTTAAACACATAATATTAAAGGTTCATTAGTCTTAAAGTTATAGTAAAGTGCAGATTAAACTTCAGATAGGGCATGTCATTTTAAACAACTTTCTAATTTACTTATACCATCAAATATGCTTTGTTCTTTTGGTATTCTTATTTGAAAGCTAAACCTTTGTAGGCTCAGATGCTAATTTCTAAGCCCTTGAAGGCTGCCTCTTATCTGAAATGCATTTGACAGTTTTTCACAGCTAGAGGACATTAGTTCATGTGTTTCATATAAATAACATTGTGCTCATGCACGTGAAGATATTTAAGACTCAGCACTAATTGTCTGAAATGCAAGTCTGTCAAAAGATCTGAGATAAGGAGGCAGTCTGCAGAGGCTTAGATACAAGGTCATTACAGAGGTAAAAAGTATATTTCTATAACAGTGATTATGCAAAACGGGGGAATGGTAAATAAAGGGATTATCTATCATTTTTAAACAATAACATTTTTGGTGTTTTACTATCCCTTTAAAATTACATGGTTGAACAAATAAGAGCATTTGACTTTTTGACTATGATGACCCTTTAATTTTAACTGGACACTAAACCAAAACATTTTCTTTCATGATTCAGATAGAGAATACAATTTTAAACAATATTCCAATCCACTTCTATTTTCGTTTGTTGAAGAAATAGCATTGCACATGGGTGAGCCAATCACATGAGGCATCTATGTACAGCAACCAATCAGCAGCTACTGAGCCTATCTAGATATGCTTTTCAGCAAAGAATATCAAGAGAATCTAACAAATTAGATGATAGAAGCAAATAACAAAGTTGTTTAAAATTGCATTCTCTTTCTACATCATGAAAGAAAAATTTTGGGTTTCATGTCCCTTTAAATTTTTACAGCTTGGCCTGCAGCAGAGCGAGGTGGCAGCAGAGGAACGGAGCTCCTACATTTCTAACCTTAAAATCATATTGTACTCCAAAATGTCCCAATTTATTTATGTTTATTACATCCTCTTTTACTCAAATACATAATCCCCTTTTATTAATTTAAACTCTGGGGCTTACTCTGCTATAGTGGCGGTTAAGATCTTTGCTACTTGTTACAGCCGTATCTTAGAGAAGTCATGGGCAGCCGATGCGGAAGGTGACCCTTTCCTAGACGCTTCTCTACAGCTGAACGAGTCGGAACTCTACTCCGGGGACACAGGGGAACGGTCTTTCTCCGTCCTAGCCGCAGATCATTAGTCCACATTAGTCTACAGAGGAAGCCCGCGAAAAGCCGTCATCTTGGATGAGGCCCAGCGGGTGTAGGAGAGAGAGCGAAAGAGCCCTCCGGTCAGCAGTGGTCTCATGATATTTCCCACCTAGCGTTCAGCCTTTCCTATATGGAGCCGGGAGTGGAGACAGCCTCACCAATTGTTATTGGCTTCCCGGACCGAGCACAGCAGCCCAGCTGAAATCACTCCAACATTCTTCTGACCACAGTGACGGCGGTCCCTGGTTATACAGCTGAAAACATATGTAAGTGGTTTCTACTGTTGACTTGCTGCACACCCTTTCCTAATTAAAAGATAAGAACTTCCTACCTCACCTAACTCAGATAGGTAAAGCGGCCAGCACTTAGTCACAACACAGATACTTTAGATGTTTATATAACCAGGATTAGAAGACCTTGGAATCCTGTGGTGATTACCCTTTCGCAGGCCACACTTTAATGTAGTTATTGCCCTATTGTCATGCTTAGAATTTTTTCTACCCATCTGTTTCCCTACTGTGTTCCAATTTCACCACTTACTCTGAGCAATAGTGGAGGCCTTCAGACACCTTCTGCTTGGAGTTGTTTAACTTGGGCCTAGTCCTTACATTACCTCGAGTCTCATAGCATGCAAGTAACTGACCATCCTGATTTCAGAAGCAGGGCCATACCGCATATGCCTTCTGGGAACTAGATAAGGAAATTTACACTCAGGGATCTAATTTCACTTTTATAAGGGCACATTTTTCTCTCCCCTCAACCTACCAGGGAGTGAAAAACCTAGGATTGCCTTGGCTGACTTTTACATGAACCAGCCCGTGATATTGGGTCCTTCCTAAAGCCCTTCCTCTCAGTGACCACAGCTAGACCCTCCTCCCTTTCCCGCAGGATCTTAGTACCAGGAGAGGTCATATTACCTCTCCTTTTCCCGGCTTTGCCAATAGGAGGCATATCCCCAGGGGGAAACTATTCACCCAAGACATCTTGGAGCAGAGATAGCTTTCTTCACCTAGCTTATGATCTGGGACGCGTACCGGGCTACTTGTATACCTCACTCACACTCCTTACTAGAGATAGCATAGAGGTAGGACCAGCACACCTGTAGTCATCAAATGTCCATAAACAACATGGTAGGGGCAAACATATAGAGCCAAATCCCACAAGCTCCAGGTAAATGTCAAAAGCAAGTAATGTTTGCACTCAGAGATGTGAAAGAACTTTTATTGAGTGAACAGCAGCGTACGGGTACTTATCTTACCCTTTTTACTCTATCTTGCTCACTAAGCCCATTGACAAACTCTAGGGCGATGGATGAGAGTCTCTGATCTACAGCCTTCAACTATGTTTTGAGCGTACACATGGGTACTTTTCTTACCCTCGTCATAAAGACAGCTCAATTATACCACATTTACTATGTTTGTAGGATTAGCCAGAACTTTCGATTTATAATAACTGCCTATATACTTGTAATTTGAGCTTTTTCCCTTGCTGGGTGTTTACCCCCACAGTTTCTCTTTGTCAAGGGAAGCTTATATTTATATCTTACAGAACCTCAGATGCTGGTAGTCAAGATTCTGTTTAATGTAATAACAGTTGGATAGCTCTTCTTCCCCACTTTCCCTATGATAACCTAGACTTATAATGCCCCCCCACATTATAATTTGTACAGTCTTAGAGAGACATGGAACCTAAGTTTGTACACTTATATAGCCAGCCTTTACTAACCCCATTACTCTCTATATAGATTCAAGCTAGAGTTTAAAATTTGAGCCCATTAGAGTTAGATCTTTCTTATACATATCTGAACCCTTTTCATTGTCCTTTACCCCATTAGGTGGAATGTTGCTTCTTTCACTATATCATGGGTAATTATAATAGATAAAAAAGGTTTTGGTTTTATTTTCCTTTTTTGGATGCTTGTTCTAAATACAACGTTTACACACTTAATATAGATTTATGATGCTACACTGCTGATTGTTAATTGTTGAGTCAATCTACTGTTGTGCTCCTCTTTTTCAGAATTTTTTCAGACTGATATATCATGTCCCCGGCCTACTCACTCTTCCTCTTGTTGAGTCCTTCGACTTTACATAACCTCCTCTTTGCTCATACCCTTTACCATCTTCTGTCTGGGGGGGGGGGGGCTCTACCCCACCCCATGGCTCCTCTACATACCTTCCTATTTCTACACACCTACCTATCTATACCCTTCTGATATAACCCATACACCCCTAAGATCCTCACTCATGCCAACTTAGCTCTGCAGCTGCCACCTCGCACCCTTATTGTTTCCTTATACTCGTTTGAGTTAACATATACTATACTCCACCTCCTATCTTTCCTTTCCCTATTCTCAAGCAGCTACTGTCTGCTGTATTTCTCCCCAACTTTTACACCTTTTAGTTATGCAGCTAGATTGCATACTAACTCAGATTCCCTCCCACATCTAACTCCTTGCTTGGGCCAAAGGTGTCCCAATCTGTCAAACTTTCTATCTACATACGCTCCCTTTCTTATCTTGACCCCCCATTTCCTGCCTGATATCTTCGGAACTATTTTTATTAATGAGGTTATCCTTTGTTCTTTATTGATTTAGCTGCTTAATACATTCTTTTCTTTATTATAGTTTATATGAAAAATAGGGATGCACTGAAATTTCGGCCGCAGAAAGTTTCGGCCGAAAATGGCATTTTTGGCTATTTCGTTTTTCGTTTTTTTTGCCTGTTATTTTCGGTAAAATTATTGTGTAGCATGTTTCAAATTTGATGCTAGGCTAGAGCTGCTGTTTAAGTTTATTACTTGACTTACTGTTCTGCATATAATGAGTTTTCTAGGACTATACTTTATTTGGCTAATTGGTAAAAAAACAACAACCTGTTAAATCTGATTCTGTTACATAGAACTAAATGAAGAATAATACAGTATATTGATATTTATAATTGTTTTAAGTAGGGATGCACAAAAATTTTGGTCGCAGAAACATTTTGGCCGAAAATGGTATTTTTAGCCTTTTTTTTTTTTTCTTGGTAAAATTGTGTAGCATATTATTGTTTTAAGATATTTTTGTCCAATTTTAGTGTGTTACTTTCAATAAAAGTGTTTTATTGGCTCTAATTATGCAAAAAAAAAAAAATAACAAAAATTTTTTTTAAATAATTTGAAAAAATACATTTTCGGTATCAGTTTCGGTTTTCGGCCAAGTGCATCCCGGATTTTCGGATTCGGTTTCGGTCCAGAATTTCCATTTCGGTGCATCACTAATGAAAAACTTTGAGGTGCAGAGTTCTAGACTCAGGTAAAAATAAGCACATTAAAGTAATGTACTGTTAACTCTACTTAACACTGTACAAGTTTTGTGATTAGCTCTGCCGACAGTCCTTGTTGTATAAATGGCTGATATTTATGTAGTCTTATGTTATTGTATCGTTCTTGTATAGATGTATATCTGAACCTGCTCCTCAATAAAATAAACATTTTAAAAAAAATTTTTTTTACAGCTTTCACCAAACATTTTTCAGGCACAAAAATATGTTCGACATGTGTAAATGTTGCTCTTTCATATACATGATAGAAAAACTTACAGATCAATATCTTTTTAAGGATAGTCAACTTCTTTCCTTCCCCAACTAACATTAGAAGTGGCTTTAGATTTTTACAAAGCAGGAGATTCAACTGATTCAGATAAAGCATGTAATTTTGAACAACTTTCCTATTTATTTTTATTATCAAATGTGCTTTATTCTATTGGTATCGTTTGTTGAATAGTCATATGTGCTGCTACCAATAAGCAGCTACCTCCCAGTAGTGCATTGGTGCTCTTGAGCCTACCTAGGTATGCTTTTCTACAAAGGATATCAAGAGAACTAGACAAATTAGATAACAGAATTGGAAAGTTTAACCTTTTAAGTGTGGATGGTGAAATGTAGTCATCGTTTACTCTATGGGCCTGATATTAAGAAGCTGTCCGTTTAGGAGAGAGGATTAAAGACATATCATCAGCATAGAGCGATCACTAAAAAATGTTATAAGCAAAAAAAATTATTTGAAAGATGTTTATCTCACAATTAACGCAGTGAAGGAGAGACACCTACATTACAATATAAGGTCTAAAAAACTCCCAAATATGTTGCACGATTTATCTCCATGCTGACAAGCTATTGAATATCAGGACCTATGTCTTTAGTGCAGATGATGACAATGTGTTGTCATTCGGGGTGGAGGAGCTCATCACGCCCCCCTCTCTGCACTTATCTCCACATGCAAGGTGGCACAATGGCTGGCATTGACTGAGGAATACTGGAATGCTGGTGATGTCACCTTGCATGGCTGTGGTGAAGTCACCAGCCCGGAGACCTGGAAGTACCGGCGGCAGCAGCTAGGAGCTTGAGGGAGCTGGATGGAGGGATAAATATTCATAAACCTTGATCTCAGCTTCCTTTAAGCTCTAGAAAGACCCAAAACCCATTGTTTGAAAGGCAATTGTGGTGTGTCTTTGGTATGTTAAACTAAAAGTTAATTTATTAAAACAAAAAACACACACACATATTTAAATACCCTTTATTATAATAGGCCATCAAAAGGTCTAGATACCCATGACCTGCTATTATAAATCCCATAAGCTCCTCTTTAAAATAAAGCCCCCTTTATAAATTTGAATCGCCAAGTGAATACTGCATTAATAGTGATCACCTGGTGTAAATAAATGTGTATTAATTTGACTAAAATCAGTTATATAAATATACCCAAAGGCCCTGAATTATATTAGAATAACCTCTTCTTGTTTGCCTATAGAGTTTAGAATAAATAGCACAAAACATTGTTTGCAACCTTGATTATTAAAATTGTAATATATTTTGCATATATTATTTTGATCTAGGGGATCTCTAAACACTTATACTAGGCCATCAAAAAGGCCTATAGACCCCAAGGCCCCTAGTTTTAAAGCAAAAAAAAAAAAAACTATATAGGACCAGATAACATGTGGAGCTGTATCGTTGGCACAAGGAGAGCAAACGCAATTGCAAGAGCACGGTGTTCTTTGGCTCAAATCCATATTACAAGTGGTAATACCACAAATGTGTTTGCGCAAACTGACAGTAATTTACGCTCTTCATATTTTCTATGGGTAGCGTTGAGCGTAAATATGCGCTCGCGCGAACACAATCGCATTTAACGCTCAAACTTTTTACTCATCCTGAAAGGTTGTTTAAAGAGTTTGTCCGGAGGAAACATTTGCACTAAACTACACTAAGAACTCCTAAACCACCCCCACATCATAAACTACCTCTTTACACTAATAACTCCTAAACTGCCACACACCACACCACAAAGTAAGTTTCTACACTGTTAAACCCTAAACCGCCACACCCCACCACAAAGTAAACTTCTACACTACTAACCCCTAAACTGCCATCCCCCACATGACAAAGTCCCCACTACACTATTTACCTCTAAACAGTCAGGACCCCAACGCAAAATAACCCACTAACATCTAAACCCCCTAACCTAACACCCTCTAAGTTAATTTAAAATAGACTAGCCCAGCTTTACCAAAAATACACAACTGCCTTTAAAAAAATAAAAACTTACATGTGAAAGTAACAAAAATCTAATCTTTACCTACCAATACAAAAAAAAAACACCTACCATTACTGTTGGAGAAAAAAACAAGCCTATCATTACCAAAAAACAAACAAACCATAGATTCCTTAAAAAAAAAAACAAAAAAAAAAATAACATAACTTGTGTGCTGATTTTCAGACTCCTAACCAAGCCCTACAGTGTCAGATGTATACACGCATTTACAGAATTCTGCAGGCTCTTGTCTATGTTATCTGTCTTTTCATATGCAGGGAAGGGGGGAGGGGGGAGTGTCTGCTATTTTTATTTTCCCAGCACCTTTCAGTGGGTGTCCCAGACTACCTCATCAACAGTGCTAAACTGGGAGCTTCTAAGTAAGTCTTTAAAAGGTTTTATACTGGATTTTTAGATCATCATCTGTGCATATTATTCTTTATAGTAGTGTCTATTACATGCAGTTATATAAAAATTGGTGTTTATTGTCCTTTAAGTTAGAGGGTGGAAAACACGAATGGCCAGATTACAAGTGGAGCACAATATTGCACTTATGTGAGTGAGATATTTGAGCTCCACTCAGTAATACCATTGCACGTACATGTGCGCTGGTATTACAAGTTACAGTGCAATGAGAAAGCGACCTCGCATTCGCATTGCCGCAATCCAAGGGCTCACGAAAGTGCATTTCTATAGGCCCCAATGGGAGTCTTGTTTTTATGCCGCCAGCCACAACAAACAACTTAGCGCAGTGCTGGGGGCAATATGTGCAGCGTTAGCCTGATATATATATATATATATATATATATATATATATATATATATATATATATCACAGAACAAACAACAATTTCCAGGTGTGTGCATCGTTCGCTAAAGAGGATATCAATGCCACTTGTGTCCACTTTAAATATAGAGGATACCCAAACTGTTAATACCAATAAACAGCAACTTATGCAAGGAAGATCCAACACACGTATAACCCCAGATAAAGGTAAAGTCAGCATCCACTATTGCGGAATAAGAGGCATGTAACACTCACCCTTCTGCAGAAACACACTGCTGACCGTCGTCGTCACTCCCCCGGCATAAACACAAACAAGTATAGGCGTGCGGGTTTTGCCTATGCATCAAAACCGGCATCCACCATTGCGGAGCAAGGGGCATGTAACACTCGACCTTCTGCCAAACAAAACAGCTGACTGTCGTCGTATAAACATAGACAGAGATAGGCGTGTGGGTCTTACCGTGTATTCACTTACTCCACGTAAGTCGCCGTTACCTCTTCGAATCCTCTGTCTGGAACCAGGACCTGACGTTAGCACATGGGTGTGTGTGGATAGGCGAGCGTCAATTGGCTAGAGCAGCCAGCTCGGTAATCCAGCGATGCCGTTGTAGAATAGTATGAAGGGTATGGGTAATTCCAGTGGTAATCAGGCGCGCCGACTTGCAAAGGAGGAGACTGCCAATAAGGATTCCTTGTAATCCAATAAGAGAATAAACAACAGAAGATAGTGCAGAAGTCCTCCAATACTAAAAAATTCAAATTATTTATTAGGAACTGGATAAAAATCCAACAGCATAAGAAAAACACAACAAAAATTGAAAGGGTTTGACTAGTTTTGGCTTGTGGCCGTAATCATAAACCTGCCATACAATAATCTTAGGGTAGTTTAAAAAGGGTAGTGCTACTCAATGATTGGCTAATAGAGTGGGAGGAATAAACCTCCCCATTAACCCCTGACATGACTGACTAATTAGGTAGAACAAGCAGAACATATTTCCATAATATGAATATTACAAATCATTCCAATAAATATATATACACTGATACAGAAACAATGGCTTATATGCATCATAAGATATGTATTCAATTACATTATTATATTGTTATGATATAGGCATATTTTTTCAATACAATGATATCCAAAAAATGTATTGTAACTTATAAATTAAATTTAATAGGATTGCTACCTTATGTGCCCCTAGTATGTTTTCAATATAGTAACTGTCAGAATTATTTAATACAATTTATATGTGGATATCCATTGTTTCTTTATCAGTGTATATATATTTATTGGAATGATTTGTAATATTCATATTATGGAAATATGTTCTGCTTGTTCTACCTAATTAGTCAGTCATGTCAGGGGTTAATGGGGAGGTTTATTCCTCCCACTCTATTAGCCGATCATTGAGTAGCACTACCCTTTTTAAACTACCCTAAGATTATTGTATGGCAGGTTTATGATTACGGCCAGAAGCCGAAACTAGTCAAACCCTTTCAATTTTTGTCGTGTATTTCTTATGCTGTTGGATTTTTATCCAGTTCCTAATAAATAATTTGATTTTTTTAGTATTGGAGGACTTCTGCGCTCTCTTCTGTTATATATATATATATATATATATATATATATATATAATATATATATATATATATATATATATATATATATATATATATGTATATACTTATATACATATAAATGTATGTGTTTAATTGTGTAACAGCCCACATCCCCTCAGTTAACCCCTTATAACTGCTTTGTGCAGGTTTTAATTTTTTAAATAAAGATGCTAATATATTTCTCTTATGTTTATCTATTGTTGCCTTTATTTGGGGGGCAATTGGGGCAACTTTTTATTTTTAACCAGAAGTCTGACCTCTGGTTAATTGAGCTTGGCAAAAAGTGAAACCACAAGCTTGCGGGAGCATTAAACAGCCACTGAGTACACCCTTAAGTGGAAATGACTGTAGGCAAGACACACTTGTCTTTGTACTCCTCACCTGGTTGCCGCCACACACGCCTGACACCATCTGAACCAAATAAGTTTATCTCGGTCTCATCGGACCACAGGACATGGTTCCAGTAATCTATGCCCTTAGTCTGCTTGTCTTCAGCAAACTGTTTGTGGGCTTTCTTGTGCATCATCTTTAGAAGAGGCTTCCTTCTGGGACGACAGGCATGCAGACCAATTTGATGCAGTGTGCGGCGTATGGTCTGAGCACTGACAGGCTGACCCCCCACCCCTTCAACCTTTGCAGCAATGCTGGCAGCACTCATATGTCTATTTCCCAAAGACAACCTCTGAATATGACGCTGAGCACGTGCACTCAACTTCTTTAGTCAACCATGGCGAGGCCTGTTTGGAGTGGATCCTGTCCAGTGAAACCACTGTATGGTCTTGCCCACCGTGCTGCAGCTCAGTTTCAGGGTCTTGTCAATCTTCTTATAGCCTAGGCCATCTTTCTGTAGAACAACAATTATTTTTTCAGATCCTCAGAGAGTTCTTTGCCATTAGGTGCCATGTTGCACTTCCAGTGACCAGTATGAGATAGTGTGAGAGCGATAACACCAAATTTAACACACCTGCTCCCCATTCACACCTGAGACCTTGTAACACTAACGAGTCACATGACCCCGGGAAGGGAAAATGTCTAATTGTGCCCAATTTGGACATTCCCACTTAGGGGTGTACTCACTTTTGTTGCTAATGGTTTAGACATTAATGGCTGTGGTTATTTTGAGGGGACCGCAAATTTACACTGTTATACAGGCTGTATACTCACTACTTTACATTGTAGCAAAGTGTAATTTCTTCAGTGT